>NC_092719.1:209685939-209809456 GCF_047496885.1 Scyliorhinus torazame
AAACTTGTGTGGTCCAGTGACACTTTTCCCAGTCCAACAGTAACTGTGCCAATGTGACAATTTCCTATTCCTGCCACTGAGAAGTAACAATTCAAGGGTAAGTTTTTATCTCTAGCTCTCCCATCAGAGTCTCATCCACCAGGAAGGTGCCTTGGAATTTCAAATGTAAACCCGATTTCTAACATCCATTCCTATTGCACTCTGAACCATGAGAACAAAATAAAATCTTACCCTTTAGATCTCAGTATTACCGGCTCCTTTGATCCATTGGCACTGGGTGGAGACTTCTCAACAGTCTACTGGCCATTAGTTGCTCTGGCTCGAAGTCATGAAGGTAAAAGGCAAGAGTCTAAATCACTGCACAACTCAATCCTTTTGAAAGTTGAAAAGAACTTGTTCTTATAAAGCAACGTTTCACAACCTCTGAGGTTGCTGTTATCTTGGCAAACAGGCAGCACAATTTTCACATAACTTCCAAAGAAATAAATTAACAGTACAATTGTTAGACAAGGAACGGGAGAGCTCTCCCTACCCTTTCTTTCACACCTACAAGTGCAGGGAGTTTTGTGACTTATGGACAAGAGGGTATTAACTAAGGCAAACAAAGAGTTGGGAGAGGATATGGAGGAGGGGTTCTGGTGTGAGGTGCTCCGGAGAGTGAATGCCTCCACCTCATGAGCGAGGTTGGAACTGATACAGCTGAAGGTGATATACAGAGCACACCTCACGCGGGCGAGGATGAGCCGATTCTTTGAAGGAGTAGAAGATGTGTGTGAACGTTGCGGGGGGGGGGGGGGGGGGGGGGGGGGGGGGGGGGCGGTGTTAATCACGTTCATATGTTTAGGTCCTGTCCAAAGCTAGAGGATTACTGGAAGGAGGTTTTTTAGGGTAATTTCTAAAGTGGTGCACGTGAAACTGGACCCGGGCTCCCGGGAGGCCATATTCGGGGTGTCGGACCAGCCAGGGTTGGAAACGGGTTGATGTTATATTCTTCACCTCGTTGATCGCCCAAAGGTGGATCCTGATAGGTTGGAGAGCAACCTCTCCAGCCTGTGCCCTGGCGTAGCGGGGGGACCTGTTGGAATTCTTGACTCTTGAGAAGGTTAAGTTTGAACTGAGGGGAAGGACGGAGGGTTCTACAATTCATGGGCATTATTCATTATGTACTTTCAAGAACTGGATAACATCGAACATTAGTTGGGGTGGGTGGGTGGGAGGGTTGGGGGAGGGGGGCTGTGTGTGTTAATGGCGACTATGGGTGATCCCTAATTCCTCTTTGTCATTTGTTTGTGTGAACATGCGGGCTAATGTTTGGGGTTTGGTGGGAGGATGTGATCGTTGTTATTGATATGGGGATTGACATATTTGTTACTGATTATTGTTTATTGCTGGTGGGTGTAAATTTGGGAGAAAATGTGAAAAAGGAGGAGAATAAAAATAATTTAAAAAAACACTAAGGCAAACACACCTCTACAACAGAGGCGCGTCTTCATAATATTACAACAAAATCTAATTAAGTTGGGAAAAAATAACTTTTTGAGACATAACACTTGGTCAATATTTTACAGCTTTCTGCTTCTAAGTATCTTGCGCTTTTTTGAAGTCACAAAATGCAAATTCAATCAAGGCTGATATCCAAGAGTTCTTGACATATTAACACGAAGTGAACTTTGACACCTGCTGAAGTCATTAATTTAACGCTTCTTGTTTTATTTCTGCGTTTCTTTCATTTTGAAGCGAGAGAAAACCCCAATTATGCCGAAGATTTTACTGATTGCTTGGAAGGAGGAATGGAGTTTTGAGCACATGGAGGGAATTAGGTGCTGAGGAATGGAACATTTCAGCATTCACTATGACTAGATTATACTGAGGGACCACAGTGCAAGTTACATTCGGAGTAAAACTTGCTTGACGTTGTGTTTTTGCCAAGTGCAGCATTCATCTTATATGTGCACACGACCCAATGCTCAGTGGATATTGCTCATGCTTCTGATCACAAACTTCTCTTCACAAACTTAAGTGCGTAATCTTGGATGACATAGACATGGAATTTACAGTGTAGAAAGAGGCCATTCGGCCCCTCGTGTCTGCACCAGCCTATGGACAGATCACCCTCCCTTAGCCTACACCTCATCCCTATCCCTGTAACCCAGTAACCCCATTCTCCTGCAATACTGAGGGGGAGACTGACTGTCTTTCAGGTGGGATGTTAAAGTAAGGCCCTATCAGCCCCCTCAGGGAGATGTAAAAGCTCTCTATTGCGTGGAAGTGCAGGGGAGTTTCTCTATGTGTCCTGGTCAATAATTAGCTCTCAACCAACACTTAAAATCATTATTGTTATCATAGCGCTATTTGTGGGACCATATTGTGCATAAATTACAACAGAGACTGTACTTCAAAAGTATTTATTTGGCTGTGGTCTTGGAAGGCACTATATAAATGTAACTCCTTCCTTTCTCCGGCTGAGGCTGACAAGTTATTAGGAGCCACAAACTGCGTTGCAATTGGCTAAACACCAATCACTTGAAATCCTGTTTGCCACCATTGAGACGGAGGGGAAAAAGACTTTCATCCCATTTGTCTGGCTTTGGAGTTGAACATGTGCTGTGGAGGTGGATCACGCTCTTCTTAGTTTGCCGTGCACTTCGAACATTAAAAGAAAATCTGATAATCTAACAACACGTTAAAACACATTGTGGTTGAGCGGTCTGGCACAAGAACTGTTGCTGAAGACCTAAATACTGAAAGTATGACCCTCTCAGAGGGTCACGCTGACCCATTTCCAGCTGTAATAATGTTTGCTCTCAAATTGAAATATTGCACGCACCTTTTAAAGCACAATTGGGAATATAAGAAACAGGAGCAGACTGGATCATTCAGCCCCTCGAACTCAACTACACCCACCAATATTTTCCACCCCTTGTTTTTACCTCAGCTGCACCCAAACTGAATTTAATTTTCGAGCTTAGGTCCTCTCCCTCCACTGTCCTTTTCCATCTTGTCTATCTCCTCTAAAATCAAGTACCCTGGAAAAATGTGTTCCCAACCTTAGTCACTTTGCAACCATGTCCCTGTAATTTATTACTATTAGGCCAAACCCATTTATTCTTAAATAAAAACAAAAAATGCTGGGCAAACTCAGCAGGTCTGGCAGCATCTGGCAGGAGAGAGAAACAGAGTTCATGTTTTGAGTCCATATGGCCCTTCTACAGTCTGCTAGATGCACCTACAGATGCTGTCAGACCTGCTGAGTTTATCTTGCATTTTCTGTTTTTATTTCAGAGTTACATGACCTGCAGTATCTTGCTTTTAATTGCTTTAGCTTTCCATTAATTCCTAACCATGCCATTAATCAATCTATTTTGTTGGCTGTGCCTCATGCATCGCGGCACGGTGGTGCAGTGGTTAGCACTGCTGCCTCACGTCACCGAGGACCCGGGTTCGATCCCGGCTCTGAGTCACTGTCCGTGTGCACATTCTCCCCGTGTCTGCATGGGTCTCACCCCCACAACCCAAAGTTGTGCAGGGTAGGTGGATTGACCACACTAAATCACCCGTTCATTGGAAAAAAAGAATTGGGTACTCTAAATTTATATTTTAAAAAGTGCCTCATGCATTAAGAATGGGGCCTTTGGCTTTGACTATTTTCTATTTTTTCCTAATGGTACCTTTGCTTCTGATGTCCCATTTTCTTTGTTGAACTCTCTATTCCTTCTTGATCCACTCTTATTATGTTTACCCTAATTGCTCCTGTGCTCTGTCAGCTTATCACTTCTCTAACAGCTTTTGAACTTAACCTTTCTTGAATCCTCCCAGCTTCCGCCTACCGCACCCCCCTCCCCCCACCAAACCCTTTCCAAAATCTAGAACCCGGTCTAAATACCCTAGTTAGATAAAATCATCACAATAGGATAAAGAGAATACATTTTATTGGCATCCACAGCCACCGTGCAAAATTTTTTACATTAAAAGGACTTAATAATCGGCAGTGGTCTCATTATAGGTGCCCGGAGGAGATCCTTTGGGAACCACAATAAGGTTTAAATCACATTACAGTCACTGAAGTAAATGCATAGAAATGTTTCTATATTTTGTAGGAATTACCACACATGTCAAGTCTTCCTCATTTTGGATCGAGAAGTCAATGTGCTCTCAAGCACAGCGCTCTGAAAATAAACGCAGCACTTGCTCCGTCAAGATTTCTTTCTTCATAAATGGGCACAAATATCACTTCTTTGATATTTGGGATTTCATCTGAAGTATGATTCAGTGGCGTCACTCGTATTTAACTGTTGCTACACTTGTTAAAATATGAGCAAAGAGAAAGTACAGCGATCCTTCACTTCCCCTTCCCAGGTTTCTTGTTATATTTAGCTCTGCATCTGCAGGATGCTTGTCATGATTACTGAGAATTTTGCTTCAACCCACTTTTGCAACTTCCAAAATGAATTGTTCATGATTTAGTGATATGTTAATTGGAGTAAATGTACAACTTAAGTAGAAAACTCTTCTTAATTCGCTCTTCTTCTTTCTTAAAGGCACAGGCTGATACTGGGGTGCAGCAGGCAAGGGCAGCACCAACCCTCCTCACCTGTGCCCAGTGAGTGTTGGAAGGTAATCTCGTTCTGGAACACATTACAGCCAAGCTCAATCCTGTCCATATTTGAAGCCCATTTACACACATTGCCCAGCAGGATAGGTGAGACTAAATGGAAATGAGAACACTGACTGATTTTCCAATCCCTAATTGAAGGCTTGTTGTATCCATTGCAATAATAATAATCTTTATTAGTGCCACAAGTAGACTTACATTAACACTGCAATGAAGTTACTGTGAAAATCCCCCAGTCGTCACACTCCGGCGCCTGTTTGGGTACACGGAGGGGGAATTCAGAACGTCCAATACACCAAACAAGCACGTCTTTTGGGATTTGTGGGAGGAAACCGGAGCTCCCGGAGGAAACCCACGCAGACACGGGGAGAACGTACAGACTCCGCACAGACAATGGCCCAAGCTGGGAATCAAACTCGGATCCCTGATACTGCGAATACCCAAACTGCTGCTTAGCTGTGTGTAGCACACAATGACTTTCGATACCACACTGTGGTCATTAGCAACTCAGCACAGGCTTGGAATCAAAGCTTGCACCTTAGAGAATTTACAGCACATTTGACCATTGTGTCTGTACTAGCTGAGAAAGAACTTTCCAGCCTAACATTCCACTTTCCAGCTCTTGGTCTGTAGCTCTGTAAATTATGATTCTTCAAGGCATATCAAAGTTATTTTTTAATGCAATGGTGGTTCCTGTCTCTACCACCCTGTCAGACAGTGATTTCCAGAAATTTCTCCTCAACACTTCTTTCATCCTTTGACCAATTACTTTATTTCCATGCCTCCTGGTTATTGCCCTACAAAGCAGAATAGATCCTTCCTGTCTAGTCTGTTTGAACCCCTCACAATTTTACACACTTCAGTTAAATCTCCCTGAGCCTCCTCTGTTCCAAGGCTTTGTGTTAAGTTTTAGTGGTATTGCAGGCAATGGTTTTATGAAGCAAGCACAAATGAAGTCTAATTTTATGTTATTTGACATTTTCATCCAGGTTTTGGACATTATCCATTATATTTTGGGTGAATTTTGAGCATGGAATCCCACAATCCTTGTTTATTGGAAGCTGACCCCAATATTGTGGAAATTCTGCAGTGAGGGTTTGGGGAGATGGCAGGCAAGAGCTTCTAGCTCCAATGTCAACCTGAACCAGTCTCCATGGTGCCTGTCAGATTAATGGCCAGCCATTGACTTTTTTTCTCCCTCTGTGGGTACCCACCAACTCTTTTCTTGTGGGCCTCCCCGAAGGATGGGAGTTATTCCTCTTCCTAGCACCAATAACCAATTAACTGCCGCATGGGAAAGGAGCTGTATTAACTCACTGTAGTGAAAACAAAAACTTTTCCGGAAACGTAAATTGAAATGTGATTTCTCGGGCTGAAGATGCACTCCACCTCCCACAGTGCACACACCGGCCATGGAAGACAAGGGTGGGAGTTAAATTGCGGCTGCAGCCTAATGGTGCTCCAGCTCATTGTGTCAGGAAACCTTTAACTGTGTTGATGCTGGAGATCTGAAATGAAAACAGAAAATGCTGGAAAAACTCAGCAGGCATGGCAGCATCTGTGGTGGGGGATACAGAGTTAACATCTCAGCGAGTCCATTATATACAAAGTGTAAAATTCTCTGAGAAATCACCCCCTCTCCCCCCGCAGCAGTCAGGAGCCTTTAGAATCCCTACAGTTCAGAAAGAGGTCATTCAGCCCATCAGACCTGCACTGACTCTCTGAAAGAGCACTCCACCCAGGCCCACTCCCCCTGCAATGTGCACATTCTTGGATACTATTTATCATGACCAATCCACCTAATTTGCACATGTTTACACTGTGGGATGAAACTGGTGCACCCAAAGGAAACCCACACAGACACGGGGAGAACGTGCAAACTCCACACAGACAGTGACTCAAGACCAGAATTGAACCCGGGTTCCTGACGCTGTGAGGCAGCAGTGCCAGCCACTGAGCTACCATGCCGCCTTCTTAGGGAGAGGAACTTGGGAAGAAGGTGACTGACACGACTGAGGTTGCTGATTACATGACCAACAATGGACTTTTGCTTTTGATATTCCCAACATCTGCAGAAATGTCAACTGGACCCGTTTACAGCATGAAAAGCACCCTGACTGTTCTTGGCATTCTCTGCTCTGAGGTTTGCATAAAAATTACTGCATTGGCATATACTGGGCGGCACGGTAACACAGTGGTTAACACTGTTGCTTCACAGCGCCAGGAACCTGGGTTTGATTCCCGGCTTGGGTGTCTGTGCAGGGACTGCACGTTTTCCCCATATATGGGTGGGCTTTCTCCCACAAGTCCCAAAAGATGTGCTTGTCAGGTGAATTGGATATTCTGAATTCTCCCTCAGTGTACACGAACAGGCTGTGGTGACTGTGGCGACTAGGCGCTTTTCACAGTAACTTCTTTGCAGTACAAAGAACAAAGAAATGTACAGCACAGGAACAGGCCCTTCGGCACTCCAAGCCCGTGCCGACCATGCTGCCCGACTAAACTACAATCTTCTACACTTCCTGGGTCCGTATCCCTCTATTCCCATCCTATTCATGCATTTGTCAAGATGCCCCTTAAATGTCACTATCGTCCCTGCTTCCACCACCTCCTCCGGTAGCGAGTTCCAGGCACCCACTACCCTCTGCGTAAAAAACTTGCCTCGTACATCTACTCTAAACCTTGCCCCTCCCACCTTAAACCTATGCCCCCTAGTAATTGACCCCTCTACCCTGGGGAAAAGCCTCTGACTATCCACTCTGTCTATGCCCCTCATAATTTTGTATACCTCGATCAGGTCTCCCCTCAACCTCCTTCGTTCCAGTGAGAACAAACCGAGTTTATTCAACCGCTCCTCATAGCTAATGCCCTCCATACCAGGCAACATTCTGGTAAATCTCTTCTGCACCCTCTCTGAAGCCTCCACATCCTTCTGGTAGTGTGGCGACCAGAATTGAACACTATACTCCAAGTGTGGCCTAACTAAGGTTCTATACAGCTGCAACATGACTTGCCAATTCTTATACTCAATGCCCCGGCCAATGAAGGCAAGCATGCCGTATGCCTTCTTGACTACCTTCTCCACCTGTGTTGCCCCTTTCAGTGACCTGTGGACCTGTACTCCTAGATCTCTTTGACTTTCAATACTCTTGAGGGTTCTACCATTCACTGTATAGACTAACATAGACTAACATAGAATTTACAGTGCAGAAGGCAGCGTGGGTTGGTACCTGGGACTTCGATGTTGTGGCCATTTCGGAGACATGGATAGAGCAGGGACAGGAATGGATGTTGCAGGTTCCGGGGTTTAGGTGTTTTAGTAAGCTCAGAGAAGGAGGCAAAAGAGGGGGAGGTGTGGCGCTGCTAGTCAAGAGCAGTATTACGGTGGCGGAGAGGATGCTAGATGGGGACTCTTCTTCCGAGGTAGTATTGGCTGAAGTTAGAAACAGGAAAGGAGAGGTCACCCTGTTGGGAGTTTTTTATAGGCCTCCTAATAGTTCTAGGGATGTAGAGGAAAGGATGGCGAAGATGATTCTGGATATGAGCGAAAGTAACAGGGTAGTTATTATGGGAGACTTTAACTTTCCAAATATTGACTGGAAAATATATAGTTCGAGTACAATAGATGGGTCGTTTTTTGTACAGTGTGTGCAGGAGGGTTTCCTGAAACAATATGTTGACAGGCCAACAAGAGGCGAGGCCACGTTGGATTTGGTTTTGGGTAATGAACCAGGCCAGGTGTTGGATTTGGAGGTAGGAGAGCACTTTGGGGACAGTGACCACAATTCGGTGACGTTTACGTTAATGATGGAAAGGGATAAGTATACACCGCAGGGCAAGAGTTATAGCTGGGGGAAGGGCAATTATGATGCCATTAGACGTGACTTGGGGGGGATAAGATGGAGAAGTAGGCTGCAAGTGTTGGGCACACTGGATAAGTGGGGCTTGTTCAAGGATCAGCTACTGCGTGTTCTTGATAAGTATGTACCGGTCAGACAGGGAGGAAGGCGTCGAGCGAGGGAACCGTGGTTTACCAAGGAAGTGGAATCTCTTGTTAAGAGGAAGAAGAAGGCCTATGTGAAGATGAAGTGTGAAGTTTCGGTTGGGGCGATGGATAGTTACAAGGTAGCGAGGAAGGATCTAAAGAGAGAGCTAAGACGAGCAAGGAGGGGACATGAGAAGTATTTGGCAGGAAGGATCAAGGAAAACCCAAAAGCTTTCTATAGGTATGTCAGGAATAAGCGAATGACTAGGGAAAGAGTAGGACCAGTCAAGGACAGGGATGGGAAATTGTGTGTGGAGTCTGAAGAGATAGGCGAGATACTAAATGAATATTTTTCGTCAGTATTCACTCAGGAAAAAGATAATGTTGTGGAGGAGAATGCTGAGCCCCAGGCTAATAGAATAGATGGCATTGAGGTACGTAGGGAAGAGGTGTTGGCAATTCTGGACAGGCTGAAAATAGATAAGTCCCCGGGACCTGATGGGATTTATCCTAGGATTCTATGGGAGGCCAGGGAAGAGATTGCTGGACCTTTGGCTTTGATTTTTATGTCATCATTGGCTACAGGAATAGTGCCAGAGGACTGGAGGACAGCAAATGTGGTCCCTTTGTTCAAAAAGGGGAGCAGAGACAACCCCGGCAACTATAGACCGGTGAGCCTCACGTCTGTAGTGGGTAAAGTCTTGGAGGGGATTATAAGGGACAAGATTTATAATCATCTAGATAGGAATAATATGATCAGGGATAGTCAGCATGGCTTTGTGAAGGGTAGGTCATGCCTCACAAACCTTATTGAGTTCTTTGAGAAGGTGACTGAACAGGTAGACGAGGGTAGAGCAGTTGATGTGGTGTATATGGATTTCAGCAAAGCGTTTGATATGGTTCCCCACGGTAGGCTATTGCAAAAAATACGGAGGCTGGGGATTGAGGGTGATTTAGAGATGTGGATCAGAAATTGGCTAGCTGAAAGAAGACAGAGGGTGGTGGTTGATGGGAAATGTTCAGAATGGAGTACAGTCACAAGTGGAGTACCACAAGGATCTGTTCTGGGGCCGTTGCTGTTTGTCATTTTTATCAATGACCTAGAGGAAGGCGCAGAAGGGTGGGTGAGTAAATTTGCAGACGATACGAAAGTCGGTGGTGTTGTCGATAGTGTGGAAGGATGTAGCAGGTTACAGAGGGATATAGATAAGCTGCAGAGCTGGGCTGAGAGGTGGCAAATGGAGTTTAATGTAGAGAAGTGTGAGGTGATTCACTTTGGAAGGAATAACAGGAATGCGGAATATTTGGCGAATGGTAAAGTTCTTGAAAGTGTGGCTGAGCAGAGGGATCTAGGTGTCCATGTACATAGATCCCTGAAAGTTGCCACCCAGGTTGATAGGGTTGTGAAGAAGGCCTATGGAGTGTTGGCCTTTATTGGTAGAGGGATTGAGTTCCGGAGTCGGGAGGTCATGTTGCAGCTGTACAGAACTCTGGTCCGGCCGCATTTGGAGTATTGCGTACAGTTCTGGTCACCGCATTATAGGAAGGACGTGGAGGCTTTGGAGCGGGTGCAGAGGAGATTTACCAGGATGTTGCCTGGTATGGAGGGAAAATCTTATGAGGAAAGGCTGACGGACTTGAGGTTGTTTTCGTTGGAGAGAAGAAGGTTAAGAGGAGACTTAATAGAGGCATACAAAATGATCAGGGGGTTGGATAGGGTGGACAGTGAGAGCCTTCTCCCGCGGATGGATATGGCTGGCACGAGGGGACATAACTTTAAACTGAGGGGTAATAGATATAGGACAGAGGTCAGAGGTAGGTTCTTTACGCAAAGAGTAGTGAGGCCATGGAATGCCCTACCTGCTACAGTAGTGAACTCGCCAACATTGAGGGCATTTAAAAGTTTATTGGATAAACATATGGATGATAATGGCATAGTGTAGGTTAGATGGCTTTTGTTTCGGTGCAACATCGTGGGCCGAAGGGCCTGTACTGCGCTGTATTGTTCTATGTTCTATGTTCTATGTAAGGAGGCCATTCGGCCCATCGAGACTGCACCGGCTCTTGGAAAGAGCACTCCACCCAAGGTCAACACCTCCACCCGATCCCCATAACCCAGTAACCCCGCCCAACACTAAGGGCAATTTTGAACACTAAGGGCAATTTATCATAGCCAATCCACCTAACCTTCACATCTTTGGACTGTGGGAGGAAACCGGAGCACCCGGAGGAAACCCACGCACACACGGAGAGGATGTGAAGACTCCGCACAGACAGTGACCCAAGCCGGAATCGAACCTGGGACCCTGGAGCTGTGAAGCAATTGTGCTATCCACAATGCTACCGTGCTGCCCCATATATTCCCTACCTGCATTAGACCTTCCAAAATGCATTACCTCACATTTGTCCGGATTAAACCCCATCTGCCATCTCTCCGCCCAAGTCTCCAAACAATCTAAATCCTGCTGTATCCTCCGACAGTCCTCATCGCTATCCGCAATTCCACCAACCTTTGTGTCGTCTGCAAACTTACTAATCAGACCAGTTACGTTTTCCTCCAAATCATTTATATATACTACAAAGAGCAAAGGTCCCAGCACTGATCCCTGTGGAACACCACTGGTCACAGCCCTCCAATTAGAAAAGCATCCTTCCATTGCTACTCTCTGCCTTCTATGGCCGAGCCAGTTCTGTATCCACCTTGCCAGCTCACCCCTGATCCCGTGTGACTTCACCTTTTGTACTAGTCTACCATGAGGGACCTTGTCAAAGGCCTTACTGAAGTCCATATAGACAACATCCACTGCCCTACCTGCATCAATCATCTTAGTGACCTCCTCGAAAAACTCTATCAAGTTAGTGAGACACAACCTTCCCTTCGCAAAACCGTGCTGCCTCTCACTAATACGTCCATTTGCTTCCAAATGGGAGTAGATCCTGTCTCGAAGAATTCTCTCCAGTAATTTCCCTACCACTGAAGTAAGGCTCACCGGCCTGTAGTTCCCGGGATTATCCTTGCTACCCTTCTTAAACAGAGGAACAACATTTGCTATTCTCCAGTCCTCCGGGACATCCCCTGAAGACAGCGAGGATCCAAAGATTTCTGTGAAGGCCTCAGCAATTTCCTCTCCAGCCTCCTTCAGTATTCTGGGGTAGATCCCATCAGGCCCTGGGGACTTATCTACCTTAATATTTTTTAAGACACCCAACACCTCGTCTTTTTGGATCTCAATGTGATCCAGGCTATCTACACACTCTTCTCCAGACTCAACATCTACCAATTTCTTCTCTTTGGTGAATACTGATGCAAAGTATTCATTTAGTACCTCGCCCATTTCCTCTGGCTCCACACATAGATTCCCTTGCCTATCCTTCAGTGGGCCAACCCTTTCCCTGGCTACCCTCTTGCTTTTTATGTACGTGTAAAAAGCCTTGGGATTTTCCTTAACCCTATTTGCCAATTACTTTTCGTGATCCCTTCTAGCCCTCCTGACTCCTTGCTTAAGTTCCTTCCTACTTTCCTTATATTCCACGCAGGCTTCGTCTGTTCCCAGCCTTTTAGCCCTGACAAATGCCTCCTTTTTCTTTTTGACGAGGCCTACAATATCTCTCGTCATCCAAGGTTCCCGAAAATTACCGTATTTATCCTTCTTCCTCACAGGAACATGCTGGTCCTGAATTTCTTTCAACTGCCACTTGAAAGCCTCCCACATGTCAGATGTTGATTTGCCCTCAAACATCCGCCCCCAATCTATGTTCTTCAGTTCCCGCCTAATATTGTTATAATTAGCCTTCCCCCAATTTGGCACATTCATCCTAGGACCACTCTTATCCTTGTCCACCAGTACTTTAAAACTTACTGAATTGTGGTCACTGTTACCGAAATGCTCCCCTACTGAAACATCTACCACCTGGCCGGGCTCATTCCCCAATACCAGTCCAGTACCGCCCCTTCCCTAGTTGGACTGTCTACATATTGTTTTAAGAAGCCCTCCTGGATGCTCCTTACAAACTCCGCCCCGTCTAAGCCCCTGGCACTAAGTGAGTCCCAGTCAATATTGGGGAAGTTGAAGTCACCCATCACCACAACCCTGTTGTTTTTACTCTTTTCCAAAATCTGTCTACCTATCTGCTCCTCTATCTCCCGCTGGCTGTTGGGAGGCGTGTAGTAAACCCCCAACATTGTGACTGCACCCTTCTTATTCCTGATCTCTACCCATATAGCCTCACTGCCCTCTGAGGTGTCCTCCTGCAGTACAGCTGTGATATTCTCCCGAAACAGTAGCGCAACTCCGCCTCCCCTTTTACATCCCCCTCTATCTCGCCTGAAACATCTAAATCCTGGAACGTTTAGCTGCCAATCCTGCCCTTCCCTCAACCAGGTCTCTGTAATGGCAACAACATCATAGTTCCAAGTACTAATCCAAGCTCTACGTTCATCTGCCTTACCCGTAATACTTCTTGCATTAAAACATATGCACTTCAGGCCACCAGACCCGCTGTGTTCAGCAACTTCTCCCTGTCTGCTCTGCCTCAGAGCCACACTGTCCCTATTCCCTAGTTCTCCCTCAATGCTCTCACCTTCTGACCTATTGCTCCCGTGCCCACCCCCCTGCCATACTAGTTTAAACCCTCCCGTGTGACACTAGCAAACCTCGCGGCCAGGATATTTATGCCTCTCCGGTTTAGATGCAACCCGTCCTTCTTATACAGGTCACACCTGCCCTGGAAGAGCTCCCAGTGGTCCAGATAACGGAAACCCTCCCTCCTACACCAGCTGTTTAGCCACGTGTTTAGCTGCTCTATCTTCCTATTTCTAGCCTCACTGGCACGTGGCACAGGGAGTAATCCCGAGATTACAACCCTCGAGGTCCTGTCTTTTAACTTTCTGCCTAGCTCCCTGAACTCCTGCTGCAGGACCGCATGTCCCTTCCTGCCTATGTCGTTAGTACCAATATGTACAACGACCTCTGCCTGTTTGCCCTCCCCCTTCAGGATCCCCTCTACCCGTTCGGAGACATCCTGGACCCTGGCACCAGGGAGGCAACATACCATCCTGGAGTCTCTTTCACGTCCACAGAAGCGCCTATCTGTGCCCCTGACTATAGAGTCCCCTATTACTATTACTCTTCTGCGCTTTGACCCTCCCTTCTGAACATCAGAGCCAGCCGTGGTGCCACTGCTCTGGCTGCTGCTGTTTTCCCCTGATAGGCTATCCCCCCCGACAGTATCCAAAGGGGTATACCTGTTCGAGAGGGGGACAACCACAGGGGATTCCTGCACTGACTGCCTGCCCTTTCTGGTGGTCACCCATTTCTCTGCCTGCACCTTGGGTGTGACCACATTTACATAACTGCAATCTATGACGCTTTCCACCACCTGCATGCTCCTAAGTGCATCCAATTGCTGCTCCAACCGAACCATGCGGTTTGTGAGGAGCTCCAGTTGGGTGCACTTTCTGCAGATGAAGCCATCCGGGACGCTGGAAGCCTCCCGGACCTGCCACATCTCACAGTCAGAGCACTGCACCCCTCTAACTGACATTGCGTCAATTAATTAAAATTAAAATAAAAAAATAATAATAATTTTTTAAAAATTTCAAAGTTACTGTTAACTATCTGTTTCCTAGCCCTAGTTTTCTAATAGAAATGCGAAAGCTAAATATAGTACTCTCCGATCTCTGGCTTAGATATCCCTCTAAATTATAATTAAGTAATTATGTTTAATTAGTTACCAATGCTTAATTTTTTTAATTTAGTGTAGATTCCCAACCAGCCACTCAGGCCACAGCTTGTCTGTGATGTCACTTCAGTTTCCCCCCGACACACACAATTTGAAAAAGGTATAAAAGTAAAAATTAGTAAAAATCACTTACTTACCTTCTTACCCTCTGAGTGTCTTAGATGTTCTCAGGTTCTCTCCCTGACAGAGACTACTCCTCCTCCTCCGAACGGCTCCCGAAACTAGGCCGCGATCTTTTAAAATCCCCGCTCCGACTCGCAGCTCCCGCGTTTTTTAAATCTCCCGCGCTGTTTTCACTGTCCCGGCTCACTCAGCTCCCACGCTGTTTTCAAAGTCCCGGCTCCCTCAGCTCCCGCGCTGTTTTCAAAGTCCCGGCACACTCAGCTCCCGCGCTGTTTTCAGAGTCCCGGCTCACTCACCTCTCGCGCTGTTTTCACTGTCCCGGCTCCCTCAGCTCCCGCGCTGTTTTCAAAGTCCCGGCACACTCAGCTCCCGTGCTGTTTTCAGAGTCCCGGCTCCCTCAGCTCCCGCGCTGTTTTCAGAGTCCTGGCTCCCTCAGCTCCCGCGCTGTTTTCAAAGTCCCGGCACACTCAGCTCCCGCGCTGTTTTCAGAGTCCCGGCTCCCTCAGCTCCCGCGCTGTTTTCAAAGTCCTGGCTCCCTCAGCTCCCACGCTGTTTTCACTGTCCCGGCTCACTCACCTCTCGCCCTGTTTTCAAAGTCCCGGCTCCCTCAGCTCCCGCGCTGTTTTCAGAGTCCTGGCTCACTCACGTCTCGCGCTGTTTTCAGAGTCCCGGCTCACTCAGCTCCCGCGCTGTTTTCAGAGTAGGCCTACTTGTGACATAGAACATAGAATTTACAGTGCAGAAGGAGGCCATTTGGCCCATCGAGTCTGCACCGACCCTTGGAAAGACCACCCGACTGAAGCCCACACTTCCACCCTATCCCTGTAACCTCTCTTTACGTTTATTTTTTCCACACTTAGGGGCAATTTAGCATGGTCAATCCACCTAACCTGCACATCTTTGGATTGTGGGAGGAAACCAGAGCACCCGGAGGAAGCCTACGCAGACACGGGGAGAACGTTCCGACTCCGCACAGTGGCCCAAGCCGGGAATCGAACCTGGGACCCTGGAGCTGTGAAGCCACAGTGCTAACCACTGTGCTACCATGCCACCACAAAGATTGTGGGTTATTATAAAGATTGCTTTTATTATTGGAAACAATTGCGTTAAACAATAGTCGCCGTGTTTGAAAAGAGCAAAGAGCTGCACAGGAGAGGATCTCCTTTTTGTCGAAGCTTGTGTGCCTGAGGAATTCCCATGCCAGGGATCCCCCTTGTTTTTTTATGACCAGCGTCCCCATGGCAACCGCCCAGGGTAAGCCAGAGGTTGCGTCCGTGACGTCAATGGCGGAACGGCCGTTCCGATTGGCCGGAGGGATGAATGGTGACCCGCCAATCAGCGGCTGGTGGGCGGGCGCGGCGCGCAATGGGGGGGCGGGGCCAAAGCGCGCAACCTAACCTGCTGAGGGCGGGAGGTGGCGGGACCGAGAGCGCCACCCGCGGCCCGATTGGCCGACCACCCCCCTCCCCCCGCCGATTGGTCCGTCGACGCGTCCATCACTGTATGCCCCGCCCCTTCCCGCTAACAGGTTTGATTGCGCGGGAGGCTAACCGAAAGGAGCGAGACTGAGAGCGCGCGTGCGCGCGAGAGAGAGGGGGGAGCGCGGACGAACGGGGCGAGGAGAGGGAGGGAGAATAAAATTGTCATATGAGAGAGAGAAAACTATATTTATTTTCACATAAATAATTGAAAACGAAATCTATGAGTCGATAGAAATCCTTCCTCGGGTGGTGTAGTCGCCCCGTTGCGAGGTAAATGCAGAATAATCGGTGACTAATCGGGAAGGTATCGGTCGGGTATCGCTTTTCTTTGCCAGTTTAATCGGACCGAGGTATCGGCCGCTGGGATTGAGGAGGCGGCGGCGGCGGGGGGGGAGGGAGGGGCCTGTTGGGGGAGTGTGTGGGTGGGGGGGATCGTTACCGACTAGTCGCTGGTGAATCGATAGCACCGCGAGGGCGGCGGACCGTCCATTTTCACCCCCCCCCCCCCGCCCCGCCCCCCAACCCACCACCGAGGATGAATATCGAGATCCCCCCCGGGCTGACCGACCTGCTGCAGGGCTACACGGTGGAGGTGCTCCGGCACCGGCCCTCCGACCTGGTGGAGTTCGCCATCCAGTACTTCACCGAGCTGAAGGAGAAGGAGGCCGGCGGCAGAGGGAGGTTCAGGACCGACGACCACCTCATGCAGACCGAGTCCAATGGGGAAGAGGACGAGTCGGAGTCTGATTCGGGGTCAGAATTTGAAGGTAAGACGAGAGAGAGAGAGCGCCAGGAGGCTCTGTGAGATAACGGGGGTGGTGGTGGGCGTGGACAAATCAAGAGGGAGGTGGAGGTTGGGGACATCACCTCTTCTCGACACTTTGGAGGGAATGAAGGATTAGGAGGAAAAAGCCACCCAGCCAAGGAAGATGAGCTGGATGGCCACCAGTGGGTGGAAAGATGGGGAATATGGCCATGGAAGCATGATAGATGGAGCACTGAGGCGTTGGGGAAAGGTTGACGAGTTGCCCAAAGGGTTAACAAGAGGGGGGTGTTGGGGAAAAGTTGACAAGTTACCCAAAGGGTTAATAAGAGGGGGGTGTTGGGAAAAGGTTGACCAGTTGCCCAAAGGGTTAATTAAAAAGAGGGAAGCAGGTTAGGGGAATGGGGGAAACTTGGAACTCTCAGCTGAAAGGATGGTGGAGGCAGAAACACTCAGCGCGCTTGAAAAAAGTGCTTGGGTGTCTTTAAAAAAAAAAAAATTCCAATGAAGGGGCAATTTAGCGTGGCCAATCTACCTACCCTACACATCTTTGGATTGTGGGGGTGAGACCCACGCAGACATGGGGGGAATGTGCAAACTCCACATGGACAGTGACCCAGGGCCGAGATCGAACCTCGGTCCAGTGCGTCACCATGCTGCCCTTGGATGTCTTCTTGAAGCACCATGACCTAACGGGATACAGACAGAGTACAAGAAGAAGGTGGGATTAGGCTGGTAGTTCTTTGCCGACTTGGCAGACAAAATAGGCTGAATGGCCTCCTGGTCTGAGATTTTCGATGATTCTGCGAAGGATGCAACTAGAGGCAGCCGAGGGAAGAATAAGACATGGGAGTTTGCAGTGTATGAAGAGATGGGAGTTTGCTGTGTGTGAACATTTGGAAGGTGAACGGGGAGGGATAAAAGCCCAGTGGCGACTATGAAAAGGAAAGATTTTAGGAGCATAGAAATAATTGCAAGTGGTCACTCTTGTTGCAGTTTGGCTAAAGGGGAGATTTTGTAGATCTGCAGGGGAAATTAGAATGAGGAAAGATTCCCCAACCTCTGGCTCATTGCAAACTAAGTTTGGCATGCCATTTTATTAGTGGGGGAAGCAATTCAGCATTCTCTTTTTATTGTGCAGGCTGTTTAGTATAACATTTTGAGAGCAATGATTACTACGTCATGTTCAATGATCCTTTTGAGTAGGAAGTTAATGAATACAGCTGTAATTTGTTTTCTTCTATAATTAAATATAACTTGGTGTAATATATCAAAATATTAGTAAAGTTCTGTTGAGGCAGTGAAGCCCAAGAATCTTTTTTGTTTCTAGGGGGTTGGAACCACCACAGGTCAATTTGCCATGGGGTCATCTTGTGAATGATGGAACAGTTTGTTGAGTTGTGGCATGAAATGTTTGACATTTGTTCTTTGCCAACTTTTGAAATAGACTAAACCTGTTTAAGGCTGCATATTCTCGAATAAGTAATTTTGAACTCTTTCACAAAGGTAACCCCAGTTGGACTGAGTTTCCCATTAACCACTCGCCTGATCAGCACACTATTTGCATGAATCCACATTAACATCCACCTGTTGTATTTCAGTCCCTTCATTTAGTTAGTTCAGAGACCTCGAGAATTCTGTGTCCTTCGTTTTAAATTGTTTCGATACAGAAAGAAAGAAAACGAGAACTGTCAAATATTGGTGTAGTCGGTTTAATTTTTTTGCGACACTTTGGGCGCTTTTAAAAAAAGTTTGTGATTTAATTTTTTTCCCCACTGAGACAAGCCTACCATAGATCAAAACAGACGCAAGATGAACATTTTAGATGTCAACCATTTCATTTAATAGAGATCCTTGTTGGGACAAATTAATCTTTTTTTACAGTACATGAAAAGGCTAAAATTTAGCATTATTCCTCACCGAAATGGCAATATTGCACAGGAAATTATAGCCATGATTTTCCCCCTGTAAATTGTACTGTCATTTGTAGACTAAATGATAATAACCCTGAATACATGCAAGATAGATAACCCTAAATACATGCAAGATATTGCTGGTGTCTTTGAGTGATTGTACTTTTCTTGTGTTGCTTATTATGGGCGATCAATTATTGTGCAGTGATCAGTACAAATAGATAGATAAAATTTTAAAACTATTAGATCTTAAGGTAGTGTTAACTTGCAGGTTGCAATAGTGTTGCCAATTTTGCCATGGGAGAACAATGATTGCTTGCCACGCAATTGGTGGTTACCAGATTAATATTGTTTGTCATTTTTTTAAACAGTTAATTGTCCAATCAAGTCTTTTGCACACGACCAATTACTATCATACCCTCAATATTTCGAAATGGCAAATCTTACCTATACTTACTGAAGTTACCAAAAATACTAGCACATGCAGATTAATATGTCGTATAGTGTGCGATTGAAACTAAAACTCTGTTTCAGTTAATGGCAACAGGCCATTGTTTATTTATTTAATTGCTCAAATGTTCACTGAAATTTGATGCTGGCTGCTAATTTGAGCATAATTTTATAGTTAAAAGGAATGATGGATGACGGTGTTTGGCTTTCTGTTACTGCTTTTTATCTGTCCTTTTATTTGTACTTGTTGAGTTGAGGTATGTTTAATGTGAGGAAAATAACATTCTCCATTTTAAGTACCAAGTCTCAAGCACTTTATGAGCTAGTGAATGAATAAAGTTCTCCAGCTGAGCTCTGAACTGAGAAAAGCTGAGCTGTGGTACAAATGTAAGATTTTCTAATTCAAATGTCACCCATTCTTTTGGTTCCAACAGTGACAAAGAGTTTAAAACTAGAGTGAGTTGGGTGGCAAGGTAGCACAGGGGTTAGCACTGTTGCTTCACAGATCCATGGACCCAGGTTCGATTCCCGGCTTGTGTCACCGTTTGTGCGGAGTCTGCACGTTCTCCCCGTGTCTGCGTGGGTTTCCTCTGGATGCTCCGGTTTCCTCCCATAAATCCCGAAAGATGTGCTGTTAGGTGAATTGGATATTCTGAATTCTCCCTCTGTGTACCCGAACAGGTGGCAGAATGGGCGACTAGGGGTTTTCACAGTAACTTAATTGCACTGTTAATATAAGCCTACTTGTGGCAATAAAGATTATTATTATTATTCTGCGTCATAATTAAAACAAATCACTGAGAACTGAACAGCTCAAACTCCTTTGATTCATGTCATGCCCTGGACAGTTCTGATCAACTCGGTGGGTTGGTGAAGGTCTTTTCAGAGTATTTTTCCTTTCATTTTCTCCAGCCATCGTGGTGTGGTTGATGGACCAGCACTTTCCTCTCATCTAGTTTGGATTCAAAGCCAGCTTCCAGAGGTGAAAGGGACTTTTTATTATCCTCCAAACCAATGTTTGTTCCTCACTTTTTACCTTTGATTGTGAGTGATGCAATGCTCAGCAGCTTTGTCCCTCTAAATCAACATTTTTCACGATTAGCAACGTGTAGAAGGTTTTTTTTCGCTAAGTCTTTGTAGGCTTATAGATGTTTCACATTTGTCCACCGCCTTAACAAAGTACAACGGCACTGTGCACAGTTTCAAATAGTATATTTGAAGTCAATCTTTTCAAGTTTATCTGTGATGGATTGATTTGTATGTCCCTGGCAAATTTTCTTTTGTGGTGGATTTTGTCTGCCATTGCAGTTGGCTGTTAAGTTTCAAACCTTTTCAGCTCTTGGTCACTTGGTAGGACAGAACCTCAGTTTGGGTTTGCAAGTCGACTTTAATTTTTCCACCAGTTTGGTTTGCTGGGCAAAACTCCAGGATGGGAGCTGAACTTCGTAGTTTTCGTTTTTTCCACATTTTGGTAGGGTGATCCGAAGTATAAATGCATAAGGATGATCCCCTCTGCTTACTGGCACCCAATCACCTTATTGAAAGATGCATCTTTTTATGGATCTACTGTACTTGCTGTACAGCCTTGCTGTGTTTACCCCACAAGAGTGCTGAAAACAATATTGCTATAGTGTAAAAGCACTCTGAAGCAATTCGTAGAAGGATTTGAGGGGAGTAAAGTAATGTTTCTCCTGGAAGATGATGGGAAAATTCACTTCCTCAAAAGATTATAGAGACGGAAACCCTCTGCACTTTTTTTTTGAGGTGGTCGCGCGCGATGGGGGATGTCCAGGATAATGGATTAAGAGCTGGAAGACTAGATTTGGCTGGGTACTTTTTTTTGCCGAGCACTAACATGCATGGGCTCAATTGTCATCTTTTGTGCCATAGGTTTTTTTAATTTACAGGTATTGTTGTGTTAAGTACTTTGCTTAACAGCTTGTGATAAAGTAGACTTGGGAAGAGCTTTACCGTTTCAGCTAAGCTTTAAATCCTTTTTGATCTGTTTTATAGTGTTGTTGCAAACTTCCATTCTTCCATTTTACCTCCTTTGGTGGCACAGTGAATAGCACTGCTACCGCACAGTACCGGCGACCTGGGTTCAATTCTGACCTTGGGTGACTGTGGAGTTTGTACGTTCACCCCGTGTCTGTGTGCGTTTCCTCCGGTGCCCCGTTTTTTTCCCATCGTCCGAAGATATGCAGGTTAGTTGGATTGGCCATGCTAAATTGCCCCTTGGTGTCCAGTAGGTTAGGTCGGACTACAGGGATAGAGGGTTGGCCTAGGTAGGGTGATCCTTTGGAGGGTTGGTGCAGAGTCGATGGGCCGAATGGCCTCCTGCACTAAGGATTCTATAGCACAAGCTTATTTCATATTTTATTCAGTTTTGTTTGCAAAAGCTGTTAAAAGTTTGATCGATTAATATACTGGTGCCAGAGTTAACCTTTCATTTTGTTACTGGGATTTTAATGAAGTATAATAGTGAGCATGTGGAATTTGTGTATTGTCCAATTAAACTGTGACAACTACCCAGGAGTGTAATTTCCAAATTTTGTCCCTCTAATCTCGGGGTCCTCTTAGCAAAGTTCAATTTGAGCAATAAGGCAAAGTTCAAGCAGACAGAAGAATAATATTTCAAATTCCAACCATTTTACTTAGTTGAGATCCTCGGGGGACAAATTAAGCTCTTTACAGTGAATGAAAATGTTATAAACCTCATGTTATAACTAACAATATAGAGCATCACACAGAATAATTACAGACATGTGATATTTTCCCCCTAGATGTACTGTCACCAATAGGCTAAATGATAACTAACACAAAAATATGTACAAGACATTCCTTGTGTATTTTAGCAACCATAGCTTTGTATTGAATTGAATTTTGGTGATAAATGTTGGTCAAGCCACCGACACCCACATTCCAAGAATTAATAAAAAGCCGGAAAATAAAACAGTTAACTTGTACAAAAACACCTATTGTGTTGCATTGATGGTGGTGTATTCCTGATGCTAATGATCAGTTGCTTCATTTGCTCCACACAAATAGAGGCAAGATTAAATGCATTAAAAAAAAAAGTTACATGGATCACATACAGGAAAATCTGTGGGTCCACAATAAAGCCATAAAAATTCTGATACCAAATATTCAATTTTATGAAGTTAAAGTTCCTTTCCTTTGTATTTATACAATAGTTACTAGTGGACCTTCTGGAGCTGTGAAATGGTATTGGATGATGGGTGTCTTTTGCTTGTGACAGGAGTGATTTGAAACAAATTTACATTTGGAGAAGAAATTTGTTTTGGGTACTATTGACCTTCAGCTTGGAGGGAGAGGCATTCTGAGCTCTGATTGTGACAGCCCGAAGGGTTGTGCGCTGTTGTGTGGTTGGATGGAGTTACAAACTTGTCCTTGTTCTGAGGCACAAAGTGCTTATTAGAGTCTCTGGCCGTCTCTGAACTGCTCCAGAGAGTCCACAGCAGGACAAAGCAATGCTAGTATAAAGGTGATTTCTTGAGGTATGGTTTTGTCAATTGTGCCAATGCAAATAAGGATGCAAAGCCCAGGTGTGTTATATGCAGGGAAGTACTGGCGAATGAGAGGCGGGTGAAAAATTCCTTTCGAGGCTGAGAGCCCAGAGTCCGTTATTAACTTAGAGCTGACTCCAAATTAAAAGACGACATTGCTGGACCTGACCTGTGCTACCACATTAAAAACACGGCCAACGTCCATGAGGCTGTCAGCATTCTGGTGTAGCATCTCCCAGGAGTGTCCAGTGCTGAGTAAAACAAGCGTTTTGTTATTGCCCTTCACAATGACCTGCAGGTGCGAGGTTAGATTTCCCGTTCTCACAATTAAATTGAAGCTAACCGACCTGTTCTCTGCTGCGATGGTCAACTGGCAGCTGTCCTGAAGGTTGGCCGGTAGACAAAAGTGGGTCCCAGGAAAAAAAGTTTGAAAAACGCTGGTGTACACCGAATACCCTGAATCTGATGAAGCTCCAGTAGCCCCAGCAGATCTAATTTTACACCACATCTTCAAACCTCTTCGTGCCTTTATGCTAACTATTCTGTGAATTCTTCTCTAGCCTCATGCCTGTATCTGTTACTTTGATTTTGAGATTGCTGTTCATTCTCTGCTCTTATTGAACACTGATCATTCAGTATTTGAGCTCTGGAATTCTCTTGCACGGTATCTTTGTCCTGTCACTTCTTTTCTCTAGTTTTAAATTCTACGAGAAACATGTCTCTTTGAACTGTACATTTTGGTCTAATTTTTCCTCTTGGTCCCCAGTTCCTTCCTTCTCATGGTGCCCAGCTCTTTATCTTGTTGCTTGTCCTAAAACATTTGTTGATTCAGGAACACTATTTAAATGTAAGCTGTTGCTTGTTGTATCTATCTGAATTTGCAAATGTCATGTCACATGAATTGCGTGCAGCTTAAGCTATTTTAGTATTTTTGGCCCAGTTCCAGGTTCTTCATTCTTGTGTCATTTTAGCAGTACAAGATCATTCTTCATATACTCTGCTGTGAATTGCATTATTGTGTCCTGTAGTTTTGTCATAGCTGGAGAATTACTTTAATAAAACTTCTGAATTGCTTTTATAGAGCTGTCAGTGTTTGCCTTTGTTGATTGGCACAAAAGAATTCTACCAATAGATATTAAGTGGAGGTCCATTGGTACGGATGAAAGTGGATTTAAAACCTTTTATTTTATCTCTTAGCCCAGATGTCCGTTACTGTTCACACTGAATTTGAGTCGTTTATGCTGCCCATCATGACTGCAATCCAAAAAGTCCAGCATGACCTATATTGTTTGTCACTATGACCTTGCCGAATAAGTTAAATGATAACAGCAAATTGTATTACAACTGCTATTCAGAAATTATTAGCACGTTTCTGTTCTTGCTCTCTCATTTTCCCTGTAGTCTGTTATTTGCTTTCGGTCCTCTCGGGTTTTGTGATTCTCTCTGCCTTCTCTTGCACTCATTGCCTCTTCTTCATCACTGCCTGATGCATATTATTTATGTGCATTCTTCCTTTCCAACTTTATGTTGTCACTATTTCTGGTTGCTGCTTAATAGAAATAGTGGAAATGTTTTTATAAAGATTATAGAATGAAAATCCCAAATATAAATTGTTGCCTGGAAACAGCTCTGATCAGGATGTAGTGCAGTGAAGCAAATGTTGAAGATTGTCTCCCAACTTTTTTTTTCTTAAATTTTTTTTTTTTTTTTTTAAGAGTACCCAATTCATTTTTTCCAATTAAGAGGTAATTTAGCGTGGCCAATCCACCTAGCCTGCACATCTTTGGGTTGTGGGGGCGAAACCCACACAAGCACGGGAAAAACGTGCAAACTCCACATGGACAGTGACCCAGGGACGGGATCGAACCTGGGACCTCGGCGCTGTGAGGCAGCAGTGCTAACCACTGTGCCACCATGCTGCCCCTCTGATTGTCTCCCAACTCCATCTCATTGAGCCAGAATCGTAACAGTAGGAGAATGTATAGTTCATTGTGTTTGTGCTCGCTCTTTGAAAGTGCTATCCAATTGGTTCCACTCCTTTTCCCTGTAGCCCTGCTAGATTTTTCTTTTAATTCTTTCCTGGGATGTGGGTGTCACTGGCGAGGCTTGCATTTGATGCCCACCCCGAATTGCTCTTAGGAAGGTAGTGGTGAGCTGCAATCTTGAATTATTGCAGGCCATCTGATGGAGCTACACCTACAGAGCTTTTAGGAAGTGAGTTCCTGGAATTTGATCCAGCAGCAGTGAAGGAACAGCGATATCGTTCAAAGTCAGATGGTGGGTGGCTTGAAGGGGAGCTTGCAGGTGGTGGTGTTCCTATGTGTTTACTGCCCTTGTCCTTCTGTGATAGACGCCATTGGTTTGAAAGGTGCTGTCGAAGGAATCATAGCATTTACAGTGCGGAAGGAGGCCAATCGGCCCCTCGAGTCTGCACTGGCCCTTGGAAAGAACACCCTACTTAAGCCAACGCCTCCATCCTATCCCCGTAACCCAGTAACCCCATCTCACCTTTTGGACACTAAGGGGCAATTTAGCAAGGTCAATCCACCTAACCTGCACATCTTTGGACTGTGTGAGGAAACCGGAGCACCCGGAGGAAACCCATGCAGACATTGGGAGGAAGTGTAAACTCCACACAGACAGTCACCCGAGGCTGGAATTGAACCCGGGTCCCTTGTGCTGATCACCATGCCACCCAAAGGAGCCTTGATTTGCTGCAGTACATTTTTTAGCTGGCACACACTTCTGCCACAGAATGCTAGTGATGGCGACTGTGAATGTTGAAGGTGGTTGTGGTGCCAATATTCCCATAACCCCACCCAATGTGCACATCCAAGTTTTGTCCTGGATGGTGTTGAGGTTCCAGAGTGTCGAACCCAAGCTCACCCAGAAAGGGGAAATTTTACCATCATTGGAGATGGTGGACAGATGATGGGGAGTCAACAAACAGGTGAGTTACTCTTCAGAACGTACAGTTTATGATCTGCTCTTGCAGCTATAGTATTTATATGGCTGGTTTTGTTTCTGGTCAGGGGTAATGTGCCAGTGTTGATCCAATTGAATATTGAGGGGAAATGGTTAGCTTCTCTCTATTTGAGATAGTCATTGCCTGGCACTTGTGCTGCGCGAATGTTCTTTCTCAAAATTACAGATGACAATTAGACAATGCATATTCATAACAACTTGCTGTATAAAACAAATCCTCCCCCTCTCTGGTCCAGATGTTTTGTCAATTATTGTAAAGCTGTGCCCTCTGGTTATCGATCCTCCTGCCACACAAAACAATTTCCCCAGGTTGAGTCTATTTAAAAACCTCGTAACTTTGAATACCCCTATTAAATCTCCCCATTACTGTTTCTGCTCTGAGAACACCCCATATTCCCCGACCCCTCAACATAACTGAAATGCCTCATTCATGTTATACTGATAAATCGGCAAACCCTTTCTATCCTGTTTGCTTAAAAGGGCATGAACACGTTAACTGCTTCACTATCGGCAGTTTACACTGTATAGGAGGCCTTTCTGCCCATTGAGTCTGCACCGACTGAAAGACAGCCTGACCTAGGCCCACTCCACTGCCCTATCCCCATAACCCCACCCAATGTGCACATTGTTAAAACATAGATTCAATGTAATCAACAGCAAAGCAAAATTTTATTGGAATGAAAGAGAATGTGCAGTGAGAAATTAAATAGCTATCTTTACGTGTTGCCTTTCGGATTGTTGTCACTCTAGGTGTTTGTAAAAGTATTTCTGCCTACAAACCTTTCTTGTGGCTGTCAAACGTTTTGAGGAGCAATATTATGTCAATCAACCATTATGCAGTTTAGAAGCAGTAGTCAATTGAGTTGAGTTGTGATTAAAATTGAAACAAATTTGCTCAGATGTAACTCGTTTCCCATTTTAAAGACCTACATTTCGTCACTGTTTTATATAATTAATTTTGAATTATTTACGATTAAGTAACAAACTTGGGACATCCAAAACTGTAGTGCAACTACACTTCCACCAGCAGGAGGCCAGTTGTCATATCTCAAATCTGCAGAGGCAAGTTTTATTCTACATGTACACAGATGAAGTTAAAATTGGGGAAAACTGAATCATGATTTTGTAAACAGGACGTCTAGGTAGAGTTTAAAAAAAAAAAAAAAAAATTTTTTTTTTAATTCTACATTTTGACATTTTCCTTCAAAGATTTACACCCCACCCACAAACGGTAAATGGTAACAAATACAAAATCAATCCCCTTAACAATACCAATGATCCCATCCTCCCACCACCCCAAACGATGGCCTACCTGTCAATATATGCATCCAATAAACCAAACCCTCCCACGTGGAAACAGAAAACAAAGGAGAAAAAGGAGTTCGGGACCTCCCATGGTCACCATTGACCTATAGAGTCGTCCGTCCCGTTCTCCCCCCCCCCCACCACCACCACCACCGCACTCAACGCCATCCAGCCTCTGAAAGAGTACCGTACATGATACCCAAGCGTTGTACCCCCCCCCCCCCCCCCCCCCCCCCAAAAGTCTCCAGCTCATCCCGTCCACTGCCTCTTGTAAAACTCCTCCTCCCATCCCAACCTCGGTTCCTTTCCCCCCAACTTTCCACCCCGGCTAGACCACTCGGACCCTGTTCTGCCAGGCTCCGATGGCCGCAGCCCCTCCCCCCCCACCTCCCGTTCACTGCTGGCTTAAACCGGCCAGCGTGGAGGCCCCCGCCCGGGTCCCTTTCCCCCTTGCCCGCCCTAGGAAAGCTCAGAGATCCCCTTTTAGCACACAAACCCCGCGTATCCACCTACACCCCAAAGAGCCCTCATTTCGAGTGAAAGTCCCATCCCTTCCCTTGTCCAAATATATACAACATTGACTCCTTTAGTCCCTACACCCGCACGCAGTGAAACAAAAAAGAAGAAAATACAGTCATGAGGTTACATCGGCACATGGCCATTTCTCAATTTGTCAGTTCTGCCACAGTCCTTCTGCCTTTGCAAACTCCTCCACTGCTTCCGCCGTTCCAAAATAAAAGTCCCTGAGCTTAATAAGTCACCCTCCGCTTCGCTGAATATACATTGCCGCATGGCACCTTGCTAATGTACAGTGCCCTCTTCACCCGGTTGAAGGCAGCCCGCCTCCTCGCCAGCTCCACCGTAAAGTCCTGGTATACACGTATACCAGCTCCAGCCCACTGCACCACCCGCTTCTGCTTGGCCCAGCTCAGGACCTTCTCCTTCACATTGTACCTACGGAAGCACAGAGTCACTGCCCTTGGCGGCTCACTCGCCTTTGGTACAGGCCTCCACGACCGATGAGCCCGATCCAGTTCATATCGGGAGGGATCCTCCCCCCTCCCCCAATAGTTTTGCCAGCATCGCTACAAAATACTCAGTCGGCTTCGGTCCTTCAACTCCTTCGGGCAGCCCCACAATCCTCTCAGTCTGTCGCCTGGATCTGTTTTCCAGGTCTTCCATTTTTCCTCTCAGATCCTTGTTAATGTCCATCACCTTCCGCATCTCCTTCCCCATCGAGGCAAGTTGATCACCGTGCTGCAATAAAGTCTCCTCCACTTCCTTCAGCGCCTCCCCTTGCTCTCGCACCTCCGCCACTGCGATCGCCACCGCCATCATCACCGGGGAAATCGCCTCCTCCACCAGCGCACTCAAAACCTCCCTCATCTCCTTCCTCACCATCTCCATGCATTTTGCAAACTGCCTTTCGAATTCCGCAGCCATCACCTTAGTTATTCCTTCAGCCGTAAGCACTGCAGCCTCCCCTGGTGCTCCAGCCTCCATTTTCTTTACTGACCCCGTGGTGACCTTTCCACTCCCCGACGGACTTTCAGCCGCTTTTTTCACAGCAGTTTTTTTGCTGGTCTTCGACATTCCCCTCCTCTGTGCTGTCTCCCGACTTTTACTGCCTTAGCTGGCCCTAGGACCATGCGTTAACCCCCAACAATGCCGTTCCCGAACGGGAGCCCTCCAACGCGCGGCTGCCTCCTGCCCGCCGTTACCGGAAGTCACTCCCGTCTAGGTAGAGTTAAGCCTTCTCTCAGATTTTCAATCTACTAACTATACAACTATTTATAGGATAATTTCTAGGTTGACTATCGCATGTCACCATATCGTTACAAACTGGAAGAAGTACCATCGGCATTGTTGTGTTTGTTCTCCAGGTTTATACTTCTGCCATTTTATTTTAGGCCATGTTTAACTTCGATTAATGCCTTCGCTTGCTGTCCTGAGCTTGAGGTTACAATTTCACCTTCTTGTCTCTTGTTTCTTTCTGTTCCCCTTGGGCTGAAATTTAATTTTTTCTTCGGCGAGTTCCTAGCCTAAAATTTTTATTTAGGTTCTCCCTACTTTTTGTTTCCGCTGAAAATTCCTCACTTTCCCCCTCTTTACAATATACTCTTAAATTCATTACTTTTTTATTCTTTACTGCCAGTGTGTTAATTTTAGACATACTACTCCCGGCTGCTGTTTGCACACTGGTGCCTGTCACTGTGGTTTTTATAATCTATCTTTCTATTTATGATCATAGTTAAAACTTTGTTTAATCCTCTTTAAAGTTGGTACATTTATCGCTTGGTTATACAAGACTTGACAAATGTTCAGGGAGCCACTTTTATAATATTGCTCTATTTGTAACATGTAGTTATGGAATGTGAGAAATGTTACAGATTAAATCATGTGACTACTACATCAACAACACATATCAGCGTATACATTTGAACAGCATGCCATCATTTCATTGGCAGAGTTGATGGACCAATTGATTGACTCAAATTGCATTTTCCTTGTGTGGAGTAAAATAGAAGATTTTAAAAATCAATTTCAGTTGTCCAAAATAATTTATTTCATTCACTTGCGGGATGTGGGTTCTCTGTTTAGACCAGCATTTATTGTCCTCGAGAGGTGGTGTTGAGCTGCCTTCATGAACCGCTACAGTCCTTGTGGTGCAGGTACGTGGACCTGTTGGGGAGGGAGTGAGGTCCTGGAACTGAGATGGTTGACCTCCAACCACCTCATCCATCTTCCATTGTGCCAGGTATGACTACAACCAGGGGAGGGTTCCCCCCTGATTCCCATGGATTACAGTTTTGCTAGGGGTCCTGGATGCCACATTCGGTCAAATGCAGCCTTGATGTCGAGGGCAGTCACTCACACGTCACCATTGGAATTCAGCTCTTTTGTCCATGTTTTAACCAAGGCTGAAATGAGGTCAGGAGCTGTCGGAACCCAAACTGAGCTTCAGTATGCACGTTACTGCTAAACAAGTGCCACTTAATAGCCCTGCTCATGACTCTTTCCATCGCTTTACTGATGAATGAGGATAGACCGATGGGGCGATCATTGGCTGGGTTGGATTTGTCCTTTTTTTTTATTGTACAGTGCACACTTGGGCAATTTTCCACCTTGGTGGGGGGATGTAATAAATGAAAAATAATAAATTCAAAAAGAGCATATTTCATTATTAAGTTTACTTTTTAAAATGGTTTTAAATAGTGTTTTTAAAGATTTTATTTCAAGACATCAGCCTTTCTCAAAAACTTTGACTTAAAGAAAAAATGCTCAATTGATGAACAGTTGTGTTGAGCTTCCAACTGCATCTGTGTGTTCTAAGAATGTGCAGTTTGCCAAAGTTCCTAGTCTACAATCATCTCCGCATGAGATGATGTACAAAGCTGTACACCCTTATTACTGTGAGGCTTTGAAAGCTTAATTTTTTCCAAACATCTGTCAAATAAACTGGAGATTTAATTCTCCAAGTTTAATTTCAGGCACGTCTCATGAGGTTAAATTTATTCATGATTGTAGCACCTCAATTTAGAGAAGTGAGTTCTTTGATGATTGTAAATCAACAATATTGATTATTGAAATTGTTTATTTAGATTGCTTTGTTTTTAGTTTGATGATGAATCTTAGTATTTCAAATTGATTTAGTCCCAGCTAGGAGATATCTGAATTGTTAAATGATCCTAATTGGCTGTTGTCCATATCAATTCATGGCAAGCTGCATTTTGGTTGAAGTCTTTGTTTTGAACTATTTGGCTCGGGGGGGCTTCTCAACATTAGATAAGTTGACTTTTAGATCTAGTGTTTTGCCTAGTTTGCAATTAATATACTATGTTTCTTTCAAAAAGTAAACTTTACTCAAATTTTCAAAAATACATTATTACGGGATGTGAGCTTAGCTGGCTAGGCCAGCATTTATTGCCCATCCCTAATTGTCCTTGAGAAGGTGGTGATGAGCTGCCATCTTGAACCTCTGCAGTCCATGTGGTGTAGGTAGACATACTGTGCTATTACGGAGCGAGTTCCAGGATTTTGACCCAGCGACAGTGAAGGAACGGCGATATATTTCCAAGTCAGGATGGTGAGTGACTTGGAGGGGCCTTCAGGTGGTGGGTTCCCAGGTATCTGCTGCACTTCTACTTCTAGATGGTAGTGGTCCTGGGTTGGGAAGGTGCTGTCTTAAGTGCCTTGGTGAGTTCCCACAGTGCATCTTGTAGATGTTACACATACGGTGAAAGGAGAGAATGCTTGTGGAAGGGGTGCCAATCAAGTGGGCTGCTTTGTCCTGGATGGTGTTGAGCTTCTTAGTGTTGTTGGAGCTGCAATCATCCATGCAAGTGGAGAGTATTCCATCACACTCCTGACTTGTGCCTTTGTAGATGGTGGAAATGCTTTTGGGAGGCAGGAGGTGAATTACTCACTGCAGCATTCCTAGTCCCTGACCTGCCCTTGTAGCCACAGTATTTATATGGCTATTCCAGTTCAGTTTGTGGTCAATGGTAACCCCCAAGATGTTGATAGTGGGGGATTCAGTGATGGTAATGCCATTGAATGTCAAGGGGCTATTATTTGATTCTCTTTTATTGGAGGTGGTCATTGCCTGGCACTGGCGCAAATGTTACTTGCCACTTGTTAGCCCAAGCCAGGATATTGTCCAGGTCTTGCTGCATTTGCACTGCTTAAGTGTCTGAGGAGTCATGAATGGTGCTGAATGTTGTGCAATCACCAGTGAATATCCCCATATTTGACCTTGTGTTGGAATTTGACCGACAACCTCTTGCATTGTTCCATGAACATGGAAAACTTTCTTTATTGTTTCATGGAATGTGAAGTCACTGGCTAGGCCAGAATTTGTTGTCCATCCTCATTGCATCGTGGGAAGGTGGTGGTGCGCTGCCATTCTGAAGTGCTGCAGTCTCTGATGTGACCCACAATGTTGTCATGAAGGTAATTCCTTGGTTTTGACCGAGCAACAATGAAAACAGCAATATTGTTCCAATTCAGGATGGCGTGTGGTTTGTTGGGGAAGTTGCAGGTTGTGGTGTTCACATGCAGCAACTGTCAGTGGTCCTCTTTTTTGATAGAGGCCATGCATTTGGACGATGCTGTTGAAAGAGGCTTTGGTTAGCTGCTACAGTTCATCTGATATATGATATGTACTGTGGCACTGTATTCCATCTACTTCTGACTTGTGTATTGTCGAGGTGGCCAGGCTTTGGGGTGTCAGGAAATGAGATACTCAAAATTCACAGCCTCTGGCCTGCTTTTGTAGCCATAGTAATTAATGGCTAATCCAGTTTAGTTTCTGGTCAATGATAACCCCACATGGTGTTGATGATGTGGGTCTGTTATGGTAATGCTGTTGAATTGAGGACAGCACGGTCGCATAGTAGTTAGCACTATGGCTTCACAGCAGCAGGGTCCCAGGTTCAATTACCACTTGGGTCACTGTCTGTGCGGAGTCTGCACGTTCTCCCCATGTCTACGTGGGTTTCCTCCCACAGTCCAAAGATGTGCAGGTTAGATGGATTGACCATGCTAAATTGCCCTTGGGTTAGATGGGGTTGCGGGGATAGGGTGGAGGTGTGGGCTTAGGTAGGGTGCTCTTTCTAAGAGCCGGTGCAGACTTGATGGGCCGAATGGCCTCCTTCTGCACTGTAAATTCATTGATTCTATGAATGTTATGGAGGGATGCTTGGATTTTCTGTTATTGGAGATGGCCGTTGTCTGGGATTGCCACATCAACCCAAGCCTGAAGGTTGTCGAGGTCTTGCTACATATGGGCATAGACTGCATTAATATCTGAGGAATCTAACGGTACTAACACAGCAATCATCCATGAGCATCCTGGAGGAAAGGTCATTGATGACGTTAAACATGGTCGGGCCTAGAACACCCACTTGAGGGGCTTGTGCAGCCATGTCTTAGGGCTGGGATGATTCATCTCCACCAACACTTCTTGCTGGGTATGACTCCCAACCATTGGAGAGTTCTCTGATTCCCATGGACTCCAGTTTTGCTAGGGCTCCTTGACGCCACCCTCGGTCAAATGCTGCCTTGATGTTACGGTGTCACTCTCGTCAACTCTGGAGTTTGGTTCTTTTGTCCATGTTTTGACCGAAGTTGTAATGAGGTCAGGAACTGATTGGCCCTGGTAGAACCCAAACTGGCCATTGAGCTGGCAAAGGAGCCTATGATTTGGCAATACTGAGTCAATTTTTATTGTTTAGCAGATGTTTTATAGTTGTGCAGCAATTTCTCAGTTGCTCCGCCTTAGAAAATATTGGCCTTAATTTGCCATGCTTATTAAAAGGCTGAAGATACAGGAATAAGATTTGAAAATTATTGATTGAAGGTTGCTCCGCTTCATGACGTTTAGCTGTTATTAAATTGTTCTGTGATTTTTACGAACATTATCCTGATCTGAAGTTGGTTTGTTTTGTTGGGCACTGATCGATTAAAATTTTAACTTGTGATCTCTTCCATTATCCGTTTAATCTGAAATAGTATTCCAGTTTGACTTCCTGTTTATGAAAATGTTCAGTGGACTAAGACATTGCTTACAACTTTGTTCTTCATGGTCATTGCTTTTGCAGAACGAATTTAGAGCCTTTGTTGTATTTAAATAACAAAGTGCATTTACATCGTGTCCCATATGTAATCAAACATCCCAATGTGCTTCATAGAACCATAATCGAACATGAATTAACATTGAGACAAACATGAAAACGTTATGATTGGTGACCAATAAGTGCTTGGTTGAAGAGGGAGATTTCTGGGGCAGCACGGAGGAGCAGTGTTTAGCATTGCTGCCTACAGCGCTGAGGACCTGGATTCGAATCCTGGCCCTGGGTCACTGTCCTTGTGGAGTTTGCACATTCACCCTGTGTCTGTGTGGGTTTCACCCCCACAGCCCAAAGATGTGCAGGATAGGTAGATTGGCCACGCTAAATTGCCCAATAATTGGGTACTCAAAATTTATTGGAAAAGAGAGGGAGATTTCAACTGATATTTTCAGGGAGGAGAGGTGAAAAGGAGATAAAGGAGCAAATTCCAGATCTTGTGTGTTGGCTTTCATTAACAGGGGGATTGTGTTTGAGGTTTTGCTGCAGCTGTATAAAACCCTGGTTAGACCACACTTGGAATATTGTGTCCAGTTCTGGTCGCCTCATTCTTGGAAGGATCTGGATGCTTTGGAGAGGATGCAGAGGAGATTTACCAGGATGCTGCCTGGACTGGAGGGCATGTCTTGTGAAGAAAGGTTGAGGGAGCTAGGGCTTTTCTCACTGGAGTGAAGAAGGGAGAGACATGGTAGAAGTGTACAAGGTGATGAGCGGCGTGGATAGCCTGAGGCTTTTCCCCAGGGCGGATAATGGCTGTCACGGGGGACATCATTTTAAGGTGATTGGAGGAAGGTGTAGGGGAGATGTCAGAGGTAGGTTCTTTACACAGAGCGGTGGGTGTGTGTAATGCACTGCCAGTGGAGGTGGTGGAGTCAGTCATTAGGGACATTTAAGCGACTCTTGGACAGGCACATGGACAGCAGTATATTGAAGGGGTGTCGGTTAGGTTGATCTTCGATTAGGATAAATGGTCGGCACAACATCGTGGGCCGAAGGCCACGGTGCTGTACTGTTCTATGAAGGCATGGCCACCAATGCTCAGGTGATGCACAGAAGGCTAGAATTCTTCGAGGAAGTTATGGGAGACGGCTGTAGTGGCATTTGAACATGCGAGCCAAAATTTTTACCTTGAGGCATTGGCGAATCTGTTGAACAGTATTGATTTTTTTTTTTTGGTTAGGGTGGTACCCTTAAAATGGATCTATAATTGAATTTGTTTGGTTTCTGAGAAGTGCCGGATGCTGAATTTTGAAAAGAACAGGATTAGGTTATTGTTAAAGGTTTCCATGTTAGTAAATGACTCTTCCAAACATTACTGAGATCTGACCTATAATGCTGTAGGTGGGACTGTAAAATATGCTGTTTCTACAAGTTTAATTGTATAGTGAAAACAGAACATTATTTTCTGTCGCATTCTTCAGGGCAATATTTGCTGGTTAGTCATAACAGCATGGGATGGAAAAAAACAATGGCCAGTAACTTCCGGCTAGCGGTGGAAAGTCACTGGCTAGATAGAAAAATGGGCATTTACATGCATTTGGATATCGCGGCGAACCTTCCTCTTCCAGATGCAGCCTCCGACCTCCAGCATGGAGGAGCATAGCCTTGTCCCCTTAACACAGGGCCAGATTGGGAACACCCATTGAGGGTAGGCATATTACCTGCAGATTTATATTGAAGACATCAGGCAACATGTTTAATCAGTGTTTTAAAGCTATGAAGAAGTTTTTAAAAATAAGTTCTTTTTTTGCTTTTTCATAGAAGCATTGCTGGTATTGGTTCTTTGTAAGTACTTTTTTGTATGACATTAAAGGTGAATATTTATTTAAAAGTGAAGATCGGTTTGGTTATTTGTTTTAAATCTGTGAAACCATTTCCTGCACTAACTTTTAGGTGTGGCATGCTTAAAAGTGTTCATTTGTTTTAATTTTGATTATGGTCATAAGATTTTAAAAGTGCCCCAGAACTTTTTGCTTTCAATCTCCTTGTAATATCTGATTTTAAAAAATTGTGTTTGTGGAATCACTGCAATGCACAAGAAAGCCATTCGGCTCAAAGAGTCTGCACCGACGCTCCGAAAAAGTACCTATGCAGGCCCACGCCCCGCCCGATCCCCGTAACCCCACCAAATGGTTGGACATTAAGGAGCAATTTAGCAAGGCCAATCCACCTAACCCGCACATCTTTGGACTGTTGGGAGGAAACGGGGGCGGCACATTGATTAGCACACAGTTCCGAGGATCTGGGTTCAATTCCGTCCTTGAGTGAGTAAGGCTCAATTTTAACAACGCCAATCGACCTAACCTGCACATCTTTGGACTGTGGGTGGAAACTGGAGCACCTGGAGGAAACCCACGCAGACACTGGGAGAATGTACAAACTCCCCACAGACAGTCATCGAACCCAGGTCCCTGGCAATGTGAGGCAGCGGTGCTAACCACTGTGCCACCTTGCTTCCCATATCGAGGCCATGACCATCTAAAACCAACTCCGCTGGGCCACCCATATGCCTAGGCCGTTGGAGTCTGACCGCCAAGCAAATCTTCACAAAGGTCGAGGAAGGATCGCAAACAAGAGGACAAAGGAAGCTCTTCAAAGACACCTTGAAGGCGTACCTCAAGAAATGGAGCATGGGTATCAGTGCCTGGGAGACCCTTACTTAGAAGAGACCGACTTGGATGAACCACCTGATTAAAGGGGCGCAATTCCTCGAGGGCTCACAATGGCAAGAGGAGGCCCGGGAAAGGAGCCTGAGACCGGAATGCCTGCGACCTGATCGTCCCTTTTGAAGATGCAGCTCTAGGATTGGGCTTATCAGCCACGAAGTACCCACAGAACCCATGACCAGTAACACGGAGTATTTTAGGTAGACAATTGTACGCTATTATCGCCGAAGATTACATCAAACCTATTTTACATGTTATAGTTCCTTTTAATGGAATAACCGCTTCACGACAAACCAGAGTTTTGCATTTTAAACATATTTATATTTATAAACGCTAAACATAAATAATATAAAGCATTAACCTACAAAACAAATGGCTTGCGTTATCTCCTGCATCTGCTCGATGATCCTGGAGAAATAAAAGTGAAAATTAGGTGTTAAAACCTGCCTTACATCAGGGCAAGGCAACCAATTTACCGCTGTCCCTGGATTTGTAATACAGCAGATTGAGGAGCTCAAATGGTTCAATCTGTCAAAAACAAAAGTGGGCCAGAAGTTTGAATGCTGTGTGCTTCTGTTGTGCATGCCCAGGTGCATTCGTACTTTAGGGCCGTCGTGGATGGGTGGCAGTCCAGCGATTTTTAAGTTGGGGACCCGACGGGAAGTTACGGGCCGATATGATGATAGCACAGGAGAGAAAGAATTGGGATAGGCCATTTTAGACCTGCCGTCCTTTCTGCCTTTCGGTTGACCTTTTTAAAAAAAAATAATAATAATTTTTATTAAAGGTTTTCATAAAATATCAATAACAAAATGAGAAAGAAAAAAAGAACCCGACAGGGTTAAGTACAAAACACAGTCTAAAAAAGCAACCTCCCAAACCACCCCCCCCGCACAAAAATAATAAATTAACATTAACACCCCGACTTAACACAACAGGTGTATGCACCCCCTCAGACCCCCCCAGTGTAAATAACATAAACAAAAATAAAGTTAAACCCCCCCCCCCCCCCCCCGGAGCTGCTGCTGCCATTGACCAATGTCTATCGTTCTGCCAGAAAGTCTAAGAACGGTTGCCACCGCCTAAAGAATCCTTGTTCCGACCCTGTCAAGGCGAATTTCACCCTCTCCAATTTAATGAACCCTGCCATATTGCTGATCCAGGATTCCACGCTTGGGGGGCCTCTCATCTTTCCACTGAAGGAGAATCCTTCACCTGGCTACCAGGGACGCAAAGGCCAGAATTCCGGCCTCTTTCGCCTCCTGCACTCGCGGTTCCTCTGCCACCCGAAATATTGCGAGCCCCCAGCCCGGTCTGACCCTGGATCCTATCACACTCGACACCGTCATCGCTACGCCCTTCCAAAATTCCTCCAGCGCTGGGCATGCCCAGAACATATGGGTGTGATTTGCTGGTCTCCCTGAGCGCCTAACACACCTGTCCTCGCCCCCAAAGAACCGGCTCATCCTTGTCCCGGTCATGTGTGCCCTGTGCAGCACCTTAAACTGTATGAGGCTGAGCCTCGCGCATGAAGAGGAAGAATTCACCCTCCCTTTGTCATCTGCCCACGTCCCCTCTTCGATCTCCTCTCCCAACTCCGCCTCCCACTTACCTTTCAACTCCACCACCGAGGCCTCCTCCTCCTCCTGCATCACCTGGTAAGTTTCCGAGATCTCCCCCCCCCCCCCCCCCCCCCCCGAGAGCACCCTGTCCTGTACTGTGTGTGGCAGTAGCCGTGGGAATTCCACCACCTGCCGTCTGGCAAACGCCCTTACCTGTAAGTACCTGAAGGTGTTCCCCGGGGGGAGCCCGTACTTCTTCTCCAGCTCAGCCAAGCTCGCGAACTTCCCGTCCACAAACAGATCCCCCAACCTTCGTATCCCTGCCCTGTGCCACCCCGAAAACCCTCAACCTGTTCTTCCTGGGGCGAACCGGTGGTTCCCCCGTAATGGGGTCTACACCGAGGCCCCAACTCCCCCCCTCCTCCCCCCCCCCCCCCCCCCTATGCCGCCTCCACTGCCCCCAAATTTTGAGGGCTGCCACCACCACTGGGCTCGTGGTATACCTCCTTGGAGGGCCGTTGCCAGCGCCCCCAGACTCGTACCCACACAGGACGCCGTCTCCAGCCTCTTCCATGCAGGCCCCTCCTCCTCCATCACCCACTTGCGCACCATCGTCGCATTGGCGGCCCAGTAGTACCCACAGAGGTTGGGCAGCGCCAGCCCCCCCCCCCCCCCCCCTATCTCTACTCCGCTCCAGGAACACACTTCTCGCCCTCGGAGTCCCTCGCGCCCACACAAACCCCATTATACTCCTGTTAACCCGCCTGAAAAAAGCCTTCGGGATAAACACGGGGAGGCACTGGAACAGGATCAAAAACCTTGGGAGCACCGTCATTTTGATTGACTGACTGCACCCTACCCGCCAAGGACAGCGGCAACGCGTCCCATCTCTTGAACTCCTCCTCCATTTGCTCCACCAGCCTTGTAAAGTTAAGCTGATGCAGGGCCCCCCCAGCTCCTGGCCACCTGGACCCCCAAATATCTGAAGCTCCTCTCCGCCCTTTTTAGTAGGAGCTCGCCAATCCCCCTCTCCTGGTCCCCTAGCTGAACTATGAACAGCTCGCTCTTCTCATATTGAGCTTGTACCCCGAAAAGTCCCCGAATTCCCTAAGGATCCGCATTACCTCTGGCATTCCTCCCACCGGGTCCGCCACATACAGCAGCAGGTTGTCCGCATAAAGCGACACCCTATGCTCCCCCCCCCACCCCAAGCCCCTCCAGTTCCTCGACTCTCTATGCCATAGCCAGGTGTTCAATCGCCAGTGCGAAGAGCAGGGGGGACAGGGGACACCCCTGTCTCGTCCCTCGGTGCAACCGAAAGTAGTCGGACCTCCTCCTATTTGTGGCCACACTCGCCATCGGGACCTCCTACAACAGCCTAACCCACCTTACAAACCCCTATCCAAACCCGAACCACTTCAGCACCTCCCCCAGGTACCCCCACTCTACCCTATCGAAGGCTTTCTCAGCGTCCATCGCCACCACTATCTCCGCCTCCCCCTCCCTCGCCGGCATCATGATAACGTTCAAAAGCCTCCGCACATTCGCGTTCAACTGTCTCCCCTTCACAAACCCCGTCTGGTCGTCATGGATGATCTGCGGCACACAGAATCCTCCATCCTCGTGGCTAAGACCTTCGCCAGCACCTTGGCATCTACATTTAGCAAGGAAATCGGTCTGTAAGACCCACATTGCAGGGGATCCTTGTCCCGCTTCAGGATCAAGGAGATCAGTGCCCGGGACATCGTCGGGGGTAAAGCCCCCCCTCCCTTGCCTCATTAAAGATGCTAACTCACAGCGGGCCCAGTCGGTCCATATATATTTTATAGAATTCGACCGGGAAAACCGTCTGGCCTCTGTGCCTTCCCCGCCTGCATGCTTCCTATCCCTTTGATCAGCTCCTCCAGCCCAATCGGGGCCCCAGTCCGGCCACCAGTCCCTCTTCCACCTTTGGAAACCTCAATTGGTCCAGGAAGCGGCCCATCCCTCCCTCCTCCCATGGGGGCTCGGATCAGTACAATTCCTCGTAGAAGTCCCTGAAGACCCCATTGATGCCAACCCCACTCCGCACCACGCTCCCTCCCTTGTCCTTCACTCCCCCGATCTCCCTAGCTGTGTCCCGCATCCGAAGCTGATGCTTCAGCATCCAGCTTGCCTTTTCCCCATACTCGTAGACCGCCCCCTGGGCCTTCCTCCACTGCACCTCCGCCTTCCTGGTGGTCACCAGGTCAAATTCGGCCTGGAGGCTGCGCCTCTTCCTCAACAATCCTTCCTCAGGCTCTTCCGCATGCCTCCTGTCTACCCTCACCATCTCCCCCACCAGCCTCTCCCTCTCCCCCTGCTCCCTCTGCTCCTTGTGGGCCCTAATGGAGATCAGCTCTCCCCTCACCACCGCCTTCAGTGCCTCCCATACCATCCCCACTCGGACCTCCCCATTGTCGTTGGTCTCCAAGTACCTCTCTAAACTTCCTCGGACCCGCTCGCTCACCTCCTCGTCCGCCAACAGCCCCACCTCCAAGCGCCACAGCGGGCGCTGGTCCCTCTCCTCCCCCATCTCCAAGTCCACCCAATGCGGGGGTGTGGTCCGAAATGGCTATTGCTGAATACTCTGTATCCTCTACTCTCGCTGTCAGCGCCCTACTCAAAATGAAAAAGTCGATTCGAGAATAAGCCTTATGGACATGTGAGAAGAATGAAAATTCCCTAGCCCCCGGCCTTGCAAATCTCCAAGGGTCCACCCCTCCCATTTGATCCATAAATCCCCTCAACACTCTAGCCGCCGCCGGCTTCCTACCCGTCCTAGACCTGGAGCGATCCAGTGCAGGATCCAACACCGTGTTAAAGTCTGCCCCCATTATCAGGCCCCCCACTTCCAAGTCTGGGATCCGACCCAACATACGCCGCATAAAACCCGCATCGTCCCAGTTCGGAGCATACACATTGACCAGTACCACCCTCTCTCCCTGCAACTTACCACTTACCATTATGTACCTACCGCCATTATCTGCCACAATGCTCGACGCCTCGAATAACACCTTCTTTCCCACCAAGATCGCCACCCCTCGATTTTTGGCATCTAGCCCCGAGTGAAACACCTGACCTACCCACCGGCCCATTCAGTCCCCTTACATTCCAGGTTATCAGCCGGATCAGGGGGCTACCCGCCCCCCCCTTCCCCGCCGACTAGCCATGACCCCTCCTCGGCCAGCCACGCGCCCGCACCCCACACCCGGCCCGTTCCCCACAGCGGCATACCCCCGTCTCGACCCCCCCCCCCTTCCTGTGCAGCACCGCCTTTGCTCGATTGTACCCGGCCCTCCTTCGCCACCTCCGCACTCCAGTCCTGATATATCCGAACCTCCGCATTCTCCCACCTGCTGCTCCTCTCCTTCTTGGCCCACCTGAGCGCACACTCCCGATCGACGAACCGATGGAACCGCACCAGCACCGCCCGCGGAGGCTCGTTAGCCTTGGGCCTCCTCGCCAGCACTCTATGGGCCCCTTCCAGCTCCAGGGGCCCCTGGAAGGACCCCGCTCCCATCAGCGAGTTTAACATGGTGACCACATAGGCCCCCACATCTGGCCCCTCCGGGAGGCCCAGAATCCACAGATTCTTCCGCCTCGACCGATTCTCCATCTCCTCGAACCACTCCTGCCATTTCTTGTGGAGCGCCTCGTGCGCCTCCACCTTTACCGCCAGGCCTAAGATCTCGTCCTTGTTGTCAGAGATCATTCGTCGAGCCTCGTGGATCGCCACCCCCTGGGCCGTCTGTGTCTCCAGCAGCTTATCAATAGAAGCCTTCATCGGCTCTAGCAGGTCCGTTTTAATCTCTGAGGCAGTGCTGGATACCCTCCTGTTGCTCCGCCCACTGCCTCCACGCTGCCTGGTCTCCGCTCGCCGCCATTTTGTCCTTCCCTCCCTTCTTCTGTTCCACCACCACCTTTTTTGTCGCCCCGCTCCTAGTTAAAGCCATATACTGACAGGGAGCTTTTGTTAACTCTTTCCCACACCGGGAAACTTCGAAAAAGTGTCCTTGGGGGCCCTGAAAAGAGCCCAAAAGTCCGTTTTTGCGGGAGCCGCAGAATGTGCGACTTAGCTCCGCATAACCGCAACCGGAAGTCTCGAGAGGGAATCCTTTTGGCAGTGTTCGCTTCACCAATCTGCCCCCAAAAGTCTGAAAATCCTGAAAAAGGTCTGAGAGTAAGTTCCAGACGGGAGCTGCCGAATGCGCGACCTAGTCCTCCATGGCCGCCACCGGAAGCCTCGTCCCCGCTTCTTCAATGGCCTTGGTAGATCTCTTCACAGTTGTTCCCTCTGCTGCTAGAATTCACCTTTATTAGAGGCCCTCAAGTCAGGTTGCAGCTTTAAGCTTGCCCTTCCCCCACCTGCATGCTGGAAGAGGCTCCTCTTTCCTCTGCAGTTACAGACAAATCTTTTACTGTTTCTGCCGGGTCTGGTAACCAAAAGACATAACATTCCTGGGGGACACTGTCAGGGGAATGTTAGTCTTCTTCCCACACCGGGAAATGTCAAACAAATGCCGTGGGGGCCCTGTAAAAGAGCCCAAAAGTCCATTCCAAGAGGGAGCTACCGAATATGCGACCTAGCTCTGCATAGCCGCACCCGGAAGTCGCCTTTCAGTTGACCTAACTCTCTACCTTTGCCCCAAGCCCCTTTATACTGTTGGATAACAAAAACCTACCAATCTCACATTTAAAGTTTACAATTGAATTTGATTACTATTTGTGAAAGAGGGTTCCAAACAGAGATCCCTAATTTCACTCTTGGAAGGCTAGCTCAAATGTTTAGTCTATGTTCCCCTAGTCCTGGACTCCTCATTCAGTGGAAGTAGTTTTTTTCTATCCACTTGTGTAATTGTTTTTTTAAAATAAATTAGAGTACCCAATTATTTTTTTCAAATTAAGGCTTATTTAACATAGAACATACAGTGCAGATGGAGGCCATTCGGCCCAACGAGTCGGCACCGACCCACTTAAGCCCTCACTTCCACCCTATCCCCGTACCCCAATAACCCCATCTAACCTTTTTGATCATTAAGGGCAATTTATCATGGCCAATCGACCTAACCACATCTTTGGGTTGTGGGAGTGAAACCCATGCAGACACGGGGAGAATGTACAAACTCTACACAGAGTGACCCAGGGCCGGGGGATTTGAACCTGGAACCTCGGTGCCGTGGGCAACAGTGCTAACCACAGTGCCACGTGCTGCCCTACACTACAGTAAGAAGTTCAAACTGCGCAAGCATATTACTGACCGTTTGTCATTTTATATCTGCATAAATTAATTAACTTTATCCCCCAAAATAACCACTCCTCTCCCCTCACCTCAATTGCTGGCGACAAACAGATCTTTGAAAATGGTGCTGAAAGGCCTCCACTTCCTCTGACTGCCTAAGGGCAAATTTAATTTTCTCTACCACATCCCCCAACCATGCCGAAGCCCTCGGCAGCACCACTGACCTCCATCCAAGTAGTATCTGTCGCCGGGCAATCTGAGCAAAGGCCACGACATCGACCCCATTTCCCTCCAGCAGCTCTGGCAACTCAAGATATGCCAAAAATTGCCAGCAAAGGGCACAACTCCAATCTCACCCCCACAATCGTCAGCAGAGCCTCCGATGCCCAGACCTCAACCAGTTTCGGGCAGGACCAAAATCTATGCATGTGATTCGCTGGCTCCCTCCAAGCACCCCTCTCACCTATTCCCCACATCCAGGAAGAACCCACGCATACACACTCTAGTCGTATGAGCCCTGTGAACCACTTAATTAGAATCAGGCTCATCCTGGCATCGGAGGAGGTTGAGTTCACCCGGTACACTATTTCACTCCAGGTCAAGAATATGCAGTGGTGGTATTTTATTGCAGCAGAATGAGGATGATTATTCAAACTTGCACTGATTTATGTTGTAGCATTTTTGCAGTTTGCTGCTTTGAAAAAAATGATAGGTATCCAACGCTGAGAGCTGAAAGAGGTATTTTGCTGTTTGGACATTTGAACATTAATACATTTTTGAACAAGCACTGAGTGTACCGACAGCACTTGGATTGGATTTGTTTTTTGTCATGTGTACCGAGGTACAGTGACAAATATTTTTCTGCGTGCAGCTCAAACAGATCATTTTTACATGAAAAGAAATAACACAATAGGGCAACACAACCATACAAATACGTAGACACTGGCATTGGGTGAAACACACAGGAGTGTAGTAGTATACAGGATTGCACTAGTGTAGAAGGCAGTTGACCTTCACCTTCTCGAGAGCATTAAGGGATGGGCAGTGTGAGATGGCCTAGCCAGCAACATCCACAACCCTTCAATGAATTAATTCAAAAATTGCTGATCCTGTATTCTGCAGTATTGCATTAAAAAATTTTGAACTGTCAAACCAAATGCCTATCTCTCAGCACTTGCCTACTTCTAGTTTCATAAGCCAAGGACTGGTTGAATTGGAATGCTTTTTATTTTTATTTGCATAGAAAGTACTTGAATGTTTAATTTCTCTACTTGAGGCAGTCATTTCCAATTAGGTTATTGAATCGTATCTCTCCCATTACAATAAAAGCGCACTACGTAATTTCACTGTCTGCCAGTGAGCATATAATTATACGTGTGAAATATAATAGTATTTATGTTCTGATTTTCGTTGCCTACACATCTGCACTGCAGGCCTAACTGCCGATGCATGGATTCAACTTGGGTTTGGGTTGCTTCTTCAATCTTGAAAAGTTTCAAAGTTGAAGGACGTTTTTGGGCAGAAACTAGTAGCATCAGCCTTGCTCCTTTTGGAGTATAACTGTGGTGATATCCAGGTTAGCAGCTATAATGTTTATGGGTGGAGAGGGGAATTAAACTGGGATCCCCCTTTCCTCCCTGTTGAGGCCATTAGTTTAAAAACTTGTTAAGAACGAGTGTGGGGAACATTTAAAGGTGCCATGGGTTTCAGGAACTGTCATTTTTGATCAGCTGAAGGGAGGCAGGTGCATGGGAAACCAGTCAAGATGGCCCCAGTCCAACACCATGGCCCCCACAAGAGGATCAGCACAGCAAAGACGTCTCTGAATTTGGTAAGGAGGCTCCCTTGACACTGCACATGTAGCGGAGAGAGTGAGCACTCAGTGCTCGAATGTGGGACAGTGCTGTTATGCCCCTTCCCGGTTTCGCAAGGGCCCTCCCGGTTTCGCAAGGGAAGACGAGTAGGAGGCAGAGACATCAAGGACAACTGGACAGATACCTGTTGAAAAGGAAGGCTGCAGATTGCAATGGAGGCATAATTGAAGACCCCTCCCACCCCGCTTACTCACTCTTCCAACTTCTTCCATTGGGCAGGAGATAGAAAAGTCTGAGAACACACAGATTCATAAACAACTTCTTCCCCGCTGTTAACAGACTCCTAAACGACCCTCTTATGGACTGACCTGATTAATACTACACTCCTGTATGCTTCATCCGATGCCGGTGTCTAGGTATCTATGTTGTGTACGTGTTGCCCTATTATGTATTTTCTCTTTCCTTTCATGTACTAAATGATCTGTTTGAGTTGCACCCAGAAAAATACTTTTCACTGTATCTCAGTACACGTGACAATAAACAAATCCAATCCAGTTGTCACATTTTAGGCCGAATGGCAATGAGGGATAATGCCCTTGACAAGAAAAGTGAAATCCTGGGCAGCAGGAAGGTACAAGAGGGAAAAGAGGAACAGTAAGATGATGGATCCCATACCCTCACCAAAGGATCTACCATCAAAGGTGAAGCTACCTGAAGTTGAAGAGCTGCAGTGGACTGTGACTCTCCATACAGATCATAGGGGCATAGATATCTGTGACTTGGTCGCCAAACACCTCACCGCATTAATTGCCATGCCAGTAGCCATCAAAGTCACTGTGACCTGGAATATCTTCATTTCAGCTGCAGATTTTGGTAGCATTTTAGCTATGGCAGTATACTGCTACATTTCACAGGTCAGTGATATCCGCTGCCAGAGTTGGACAATACGTTCATTTCATGACGGACACTATATCGCAGGGACAGAGGGAATTGGATTTCACTATCTCTGGATTCTGCAAGTGCAGGGCAGCATTGATTTGTACTCTTACGTCCATCGAGGAACCCCACGAATGCCCACTCATTTGTCAAGAAGAGTGTCTTCCATTCCCTCCACATCCAACCAAAGAACAAAGAAATGTACAGCACAGGAACAGGCCCTTTGGCCCTCCAAGCCCGTGCCGACCATGCTGCCCGACTAAACTACAATCTTCTACACTTCCTGGGTCCGTATCCCTCTATTCCCATCCTATTCATGTATTTGTCAAGATGCCCATTAAATGTCACTATCGTCCCTGCTTCCACCACCTCCACCGGCAGCGAATTCCAGGCACCAACTACCCTCTGTGTATAAAAAAAAAAAAAAAAAAAAAAAAAAAACTTGCCTCGTACATCTACTCTAAACCTTGCCCCTCTCACCTTAAACCTATGCCCCCTAGTAATTGACCCCCTCTACCCTGGGGAAAAGCCTCTGACTATCCACTCTGTCTATGCCCCTCATAATTTTGTATACCTCTATCAGGTCTCCCCTCAACCTCCTTCGTTCCAGTGAGAACAAACCGAGTTTATTCAATCGCCTCTCATAGCTAATGCCCTCCATACCAGGCAACATTCTGGTAAATCTCTTCTGCACCCTCTCTAAAGCCTCCACATCCTTCTGGTAGTGTGGCGACCAGAATTGAACACTATACTCCAAGTATGGCCTAACTAAGGTTCTATACAGCTGCAACATGACTTGCCAATTCTTATACTCAATGCCCCGGCCAATGAAGGCAAGCATGCCGTATGCCTTCTTGACTACCTTCTCCACCTGTGTTGCCCCTTTCAGTGACCTGTGGACCTGTACTCCTAGATCTCTTTGATTTTCAATACTCTTGAGGGTTCTACCATTCACTGTATATTCCCTACCTGCATTAGACCTTCCAAAATGCATTACCTCACATTTGTCCGGATTAACCTCCATCTGCCATCTCTCCGCCCAAGTCTCCAAACGATCTAAATCCTGCTGTAACCTCTGACAGTCCTCATCGCTATCCGCAATTCCACCAACCTTTGTGTCGTCTGCAAACTTACTAATCAGACCAGTTACATTTTCCTCCAAATCATTTATATATACTACAAACAGCAAAGGTCCCAGCACTGATCCCTGTGGAATACCACTGGTCACAGCCCTCCAATTAGAAAAGCATCCTTCCATTGCTACTCTCTGCCTTCTATGACCTAGCCAGTTCTGTATCCACCTTGCCAGCTCACCCCTGATCCCGTGTGACTTCACCTTTTGTACTAGTCTACCATGAGGGACCTTGTCAAAGGCCTTACTGAAGTCCATATAGACAACATCCACTGCCCTACCTGCATCAATCATCTTAGTGACCTCCTCGAAAAACTCTTATCAAGTTAGTGAGACATGGCCTCCCCTTCACACAACCATGCTGCCTCTCACTAATACGTTCATTTGCTTCCAAATGGGAGTAGATCCTGTCTCGAAGAATTCTCTCCAGTACCCTTGGGTAGGGTGCACTTTCCAAGAGCCGGTGCAGACTCGATGGGCCGAATGGCCTCCTTCTGCACTGTAAATTCTATGAAATTTCCCTACCACTGAAGTAAGGCTCACCGGCCTGTAGTTCCCTGGATTATCCTTGCTACCCTTCTTAAACAAAGGAACAACATTGGCTATTCTCCAGTCCTCCGGGACATCACCTGAAGACAGTGAGGATCCAAAGATTTCTGTCAAGGCCTCAGCAATTTCCTCTCCAGCCTCCTTCAGTATTCTGGGGTTGATCCCATCAGGCCCTGGGACTTATCTACCGTAATATTTTTTAAGACACCCAACACCTCGTCTTTTTGGATCTCAATGTGATCCAGGCTATCTACACACTCTTCTCCAGACTCAACATCTACCAATTCCTTCTCTTTGGTGAATACTGATGCAAAGTATTCATTTAGTACCTCGCCCATTTCCTCTGGCTCCACACATAGATTTCCTCGCCTGTCCTTCAGTGGGCCCACCCTTTCCCTGGCTACCCAGTCTGTGATCACCACACAAGCTCCCTCTGATGTACACTTTTTTGCGGTAGCTGCCATGGCTTTGTCATTCTCATATATAGGCTGTCTCCTATCTTCATCCAAGGTTCATTGATGGATGCTACGGATGGCTACTTGGGTCACAATGGGAGCTCCAGGCAGAGGCACAGCGGTGTGATTTAACTGATGCCACCTGTTTAACAGACATCCGAAGATGCAATTCCAGTGCTTGGACCAGTTAGGTGGTGCCCTCCAATACCCTCCTGCACAGGTCTTGGCTTCTGTTGTAGTCTTTTGTGCTCTCCATAACATAAGTGTCCAAAGATGCGTGCATCTTGATGATGGTGAAGTCCTAGAAAGGGAGACCAGTTCACTTGGGGTGTAGAAAGGAGCTGGAGGGCGATGACACTGAACAGAGTTTCACCACGGTGGCCGTCTCCTTCGTTGCCTTCGGTGAAGAGGACCTCCCTCCTCTCCCTCAAGCCCTCCAGCAATAGATCAAGGGAAGCATCAATGAAGCAAGGGGTGATGCTGCTGTGGTTGCCACGTCAACTGCTGTATTGTAACATTTCACTTCCCTCTTGCTGTGAAAGGCTTCAGCACAATCCATAGCCTTCTCCATTGGAACATCCAGCACTTTCACTGATGACTGCTGTGGGAGTCCAGTTGAGTTCCACACTTTGTTACTTGACCCCTCTGGCTCCAATTGGACTGTGATCCTGTTTTCATGCCAATTCAGTGCTACTGATGCAAAAATCTTAAACTTTTAATCATTGGAGGTGGGTTTCTGGAATTTGAGAGAGACTGGAGAGAACTTGAAACGAGAGAGAACTTTCAACAAAAAAGCACAATCGCACCAGACTGTGATTTCTGCGAACCGGTTGACTGTTTTGTGTGAAAAACTTGTGTTAATAAAAATAGAGCATCTATTGATTGACCGTCACATACATATCTTGCATGATGGAACAATATTTTAATAAACTTGGTGTAATTATTAGAAGATGTGCACCAAATAGTACAATGTGCATGGCCATTGTGTTTTTTTCCCAATATTTTCCTTCTATTCCAACATTTTATTCTTTTAGTGACCTGTATTATTAACCTCTTTCTATGAAGAATCTGACTAAAGTGGAATCTAAAATTCCATTATCCCAGTAGGTTTTGAAGTTGTGATGACATTGGCCACTTAGGTTTGCAAGATTATGACCACTGGTGCCTTTTCATTTCAACAACTGCTTGCATTTTTATAGTGCCTTGCTGGAAGGAAAAATATAAGAAAAAGCTGACAGCAAAAGCTTTTGCCCACATTTGGAATTTTCTATTAATGTTTCCCTTATGAGTAGGACATGGAGACCAACAGTACCCTTGCTTGAAATTGGCTTAGCCGAATGTAGCTTTTATGAAAGTTGATTTTAATCATGTCAAACTGATCCTATTTTGACTTTCTTTTTTTAAAATAAATTTAGCGTACCCAATTATTTTTTTCCAATTAAGGGGCAATTTAGTGTGGCCAATTCACCTAGCCTGCACATCTTTGGGCTGTGGGGGCAAAACCCATGCAAACATGGGGAGAATGTGCAAACTCCACACGGACAGTGACCCAGAGCCGGGATTGAACCTGGGACCTTTGTGCCGTGTGGCAACCGTGTTAACCACCTGCTCCACTGTGCTGCCCTGATCAAATCAATCCTGACTATTCTAAATTCCAGAAAATCTTAATGAGGTCAGTAAAAAGTTCAAATTGCGCAAGGATATTACTGACCGTTTGTCATTTTATATCTGCATAAATGAATTAACTTTATCCCCAAAAATAACCACCCCTTTCCCCTCACCTCAATTGCTGGCAACAAACAGATCTTTGAAAATGGCAATGAAAGGCTTCCACCTCGAATGGAATTCCTCCTCTGACTGCCTAACGGCAAATTTAATTTTTTCAGCACGGTAGCATTGTGGTTAGCACAATTGCTTCACAGCCCCAGGTCCCAGATTCGATTCCCAGCTTGGGTCACCGTCTGTGCGGAGTCTCCCCGTGTGTGCGTGGGTTTCCTCCGGGTGCTCCGGTTTCCTCCCACAGTCCAAAGATGTGCAGGTTAGGTGGATTGGCCATGCTAAATTGCCTGTAGTGTCCAAAATTGCCCTTCGTGTTGGTTGGGGTTACTGGGTTATGGGGATAGGGTGGTGGTGTGGACCGTGGGTAGGGTGCTCTTTCCAAGAGCCGGTGCAGACTCGATGGGCCGAATGGCCTCCTTCTGCACTGTAAATTCTATGATATCCCCCAAGCATGCCGAAGCCTTCGGTAGCACCACCGACCTCCATCCAAGTAGTATCTGTCACCGGGCAATCTGAGCAAAGGCCACGACATCGACCTCATTTCCCTCCAGCAGCTCTGGCAACTCGAGATATGCCAAAAATTGCCAGCAAAGGGCAAACTCCAATCTCACCCCCACAATCGTCAGCAGAGCCTCAAACACCAATGCCCAGAAGTCGACTAGTTTCAGGCAGGACCAAAATATATGCTTGCGATTTGCCGCCCCCCAAAAACTTCTCGCACCTATTCCCCACATCTGGGAAGAACCCACACATTCACGCTCTAGTCATATGAGCCCTGTGAACCACTTGATTAGAATCAGGCTCATCCTGGCATAGGAGGAGGTCGAGTTCACTCGGAACCTGGGACCGTGGCGCCGTGAGGCAGCAGGGCTAACCTGCGCCACCGTGCTGCCCCCCTGTTTTGACTTTCAATAGCATATCTTTCAATTATTAAAAATTGAATGTTGATAAAATCTCTATGATGACACCTAGATATGATTAATAATTGCTGTGTAATTACACATTTTCCAGCTGCAATTCTTTATCTCACGGTGCAACATTTTCTAATTTTTAATCTTTTGTGCTCGAGTCCAAAATTATCCTCCATTTAGCATTGTAAGACAAATAATGGAATTACTATTCTGTAAACCATTAAGGCATCCTTTTCAGCTGTACAGAATATGGACCATGATGGTCATTTGATCTATAGATTCTCTTTATTCTGGTGCCTTGATTTCAAGCAAAGTACAATTTCAAAATGAGTTTTACTTGTGACTTAGTCTACTAGTTACTATGTGGGCAACATGGTAGCACAGTGGTTAGCACTGCTGCTTCACAGTGCCAGGGACCCGAGTTCGATTCCCAGCTTGGGTCACTGTCTGTGTGGAGTCTGCACGTTCTCCCCTTGTCTGCCTGGATTTCCTCTGTGTGCTCCGGTTTCCTCCCACAAGTCCCGAAAGACTTGCTGTTATGTGAATTGGACATTCTGAATTCTCTCTCGGTGTACCCGAACAGGCGCCATAATGTGGCCATAAGGGGATTTTTACAGTAACATCATTGCAGTGTTGATGAAAGCCTACTTGTGACACGAATAAAGATTATTATACTTTCTGTGCTTCGGCAGTTAGTTCTTAAATGCATCTTACTCTGCATATGTCAATTAATAGCGAATATAAGTAGATGGGAAAATTGTGTTTTAGCAAGGGATATGTAAAAGTTGTATATAATGCAGACCAATGTTTCTTGTTCCCCTGTGTAGCAGGTTCTAAAATTAAAGAAAGGTTAAATTAACAAACTGGATTGAAAGATGAATATAAAAAGGGAGGAAATGGGACCGTTTTCCCAGGGTGTGGGAAGTGTTTTATTTTTCACCTGACGTAATGCCTATTAGCCTTATGACAGCGTTGATTGTGTTGAGCAATAATATGCATTGGCACACTCTATTAGGTTGTCCCCCTTCAACATACAAAATTCAGGATCCCTGTAATCATTGTGTGTCTATATTCTGTGCAGCAGATTGAGGGCCATTGCATCACCTCTAGGGGAATTGGAGATGGTCAGTAAATGCTGACTATTACTTTGTTGTATATTCTCTGCACATTGTATATTTATTTCAGGTGCTGCAAGCCATGGTCCAAGTCTAAGATATGCTTGTTTCAAAGTTCTTATGAGGAGTCAAGATTGTAAACCGGTTACCGGTGCCTTCAATTGTCAAAATAAGAAATGGCATTCTGTCTTCTAACCTTCGGATACAGCACTCCTGAAGCTGGACCTCTCAAGGGATCTGACCTTCTCCCAGAAAGAGGCAAAGAAGAAGTTTAAACAGTAATCTCTTTAAGAAGATTCCAAGTCTCGCATAATTGTCACAAGGCCTAGTCGATCCGATTAAGGGGACAAATCATAATCAGCAATCATTGAAGTAATGAATTGCACATTTGTTTTCACACTATCTCGAAGAATCCCTGGAGTGCTTCCTCCGCTTTCAAATTGGTGGGAGCGCTGCTGATGTAGTTCCATCTAGTTTGCTAAGTCGATCTTGATAAAGCACAGAAAATCAGAAACACCTGCCTGTACATCAAATACATTTTGGAAGTGCTGCAAAGACCATGACATAATCTTGCATGTTCTAGCTAAGCTATAAATGTAACCACTCTGGCCGTTCATGAGACTACAGTGACTTCTTTTGTAATTTCAGAACACTTGCCCCAATTCTTGCTGTGCGTGCCAACTGGAGAGTCAGGGCCCTTTCTAGTCGGCAGATTAGAATAGCTCTTGCTGAAAATGAGAGATGCAAATTCAAGTGGATTTTCAACCTTTGCTTGGAGCTAAATGAGAACCAGGCAATCTGGTTTAAAAGCAATCTGGAGTCTGTTATTAGAAGTACATGTGGTGTAAGCAAGAGCAAATTACCGCAAACCTTAAACTTGCATTACTCTTGGTTAAAAACAAAACCAGATCAACAACCTTCAATGTGTCTGAATTTGTTGTGTAACTATATGACAAAAAAACCCTGCTAAGATCACAGCAAGTTGCACAGGTAACCACTCCAGCAATTTAAAACCGGCTTGTTTTCGGCAGAGAACTCGACTAAATGATAAAATATTGGAGGTGTAAATATTGGTGCAGATCAGTAGCACACTTCATGGGCCAATAACCATTCTTTCAGACTGAATTAAGGGAGGATGTCCAAAGCCTTAAATTAGATTTATTTTCACCTGCGTACTCTGCTTAATTAATTTATTTTCAACAGATGATCTTTCACTGACAGATGCTGCAATCCAACTCTGGTACTTGGCATTTTGTTATTACAATGTTATTGGTTATAAGAGAAACTATATTTTCTCCACCAGAAACGTTTCTGTGTTCACAATCCTGCTGGTGTTACCTGTGAGCGCATCTAAAAAAAAAACCGCAAAGGATAACCTGAAACACCGGTTCTTAATGACTTATTTTTGTTTGGAATATTATGAGGAATTATGTACAACCCAGTGAAAAATCAGCCCAGTTGTTTAAGAAATTAAAGAATATTTATTAATATAAAAAAGAAAAAACATTAAAAGACTAATATACACTAAAGTATATTAATAATGAAATAGTTTTATCTGATGTTATCTCCTTATCAAAATATACCCGCATTCCTTGAACTTACCCCATTTCCCAAGCACTTTTTTAGTAACTGTAGGTCAACTCCAGCTAATAGTTATCACAGTACCGACTACTTAGGTGACCAAGCCTGGAAAAACATCTTTTCCTGGTTCAGCGAAGGCACACAACTGCATCCTTTAGAGGAGAATATCTGCAATCTGCCGTGACTCTAGATGTTAGACGGAATAGGCCGATGTGCTCGGATCACAGGTAAAACTCACCTGTCTGGCTGTTTGATTGAATACTAAACTCTTTCCCAATGAGGATGCTAGCAGTTTGCACTGTTCAATCTCTTTTTGATATTCCACTCTGTGGATTCTGTTGTCTACCCAGCTCAAATCCCTTGCTGCTGGAAGTTATCATAAGTATGGCCCCACTGATCTCCAGTAAACAATGTTTTGATATGGTCATTTGCACGTCTCCACACTCCGAGCTAATCTTGTTACTGGACAAATCGCATCTCGTTATTCCTCTAGGTGTCTGCTCGTGTTGTTACTTTTCTGATATTTTGTTTTCAGCTCAAGTTCACTGTTAATCTTGCTAACTTTCCACATTCCTGGCATTAGTTGCGTCAAATTGAGTTACTGTTATCAATGCTAAAAAGCTTTAGATTGTTTAATAGCAGAAATAACATAAATAATGTCATGTGTGCCATGAAGACTATTTGCTGGACAAATCGGAACCCTGAACCTGCTCAGTGCTCCATACTTCCTCTGGAAACTAAGGAATGTCCACATTAACTCTTACCAACTTTTACAGAGAGGCATCCTATCTGGCTGCATCACAGCCTGGTATGGCAACTGCTCGGCCCAGGACCGCAAGAAACTTCAGAGAGTCGTGAACACCGCCCAGTCCATCACACGAGCCTGCCTCCCATCCATTGACTCCATCTACACCTCCCGCTGCCTGGGGAAAGCGGGCAGCATAATCAAAGACCCCTCCCACCCGGCTTACTCACTCTTCCAACTTCTTCCATCGGGCAGGAAATACAAAAGTCTGAGAACACGCACAAACAAACTCAAAAACAGCTTCTTCCCCATTGTTACCAGACTCCTAAACGACCCACAAATGGACTGACCTCATTAACACTACACCCCTGTATGCTTCACCCAATGCCGGTGTTATCTAGTTACATTGTGCACCTTGTGTTGCCCTTTTATGTATTTCTTTTATTTCCTTTCCATTTCATGTGCTTAATGATCTGTTGAGCTGCTTGCAGAAAAATACTTTTCACTGTACCTTGGTACACATGATAATAAACAAATCCAATCCAAGAAACAAAATTGTTTTTGTTTTTTTTATGTCAGAAAATATGAGCAACTGGATGATCACTTGCAGCAATTTAACTTGAATACTTTTCGTAACTATTTGTCTGCCATGGTCTTGTCTTCCACTCTGTCATCCGTGCTTTTTATGCACATTCATATTGTGTAAACTGTCAAACTTAATTCCTTTTTTGTTCATTTGCAATGCAACTGACAAACCACCTGAATTAAGTGTCCCTTGCAGTGAACTGGAGATTTAAAAAAAAAAAATCAGTTGTGGGAAATAGCTGTCAATAAACAGACTGCATTTTGTTACCCATCCCGAGATGTCCTTGAGAAGGTGGTGCTGGACTTTCAGAACTGAATTGTTACCTGGCTACTTAGAGAGCAGTATAGAACCAAGCATGGTGATGCGGTATTGGAGTCATATACAGACCTGCTACGGATGGGAGGTTTCCTTTTTTATTCTTTTGTGGAATGTGGGTGTCTTTAGTAATGTCAGCATTTGCCCTTCATAACTGCTCTTGAGAGGGTGGTGGTGAGCCACCTTTGCAGTCCATGTGTAAGTGCACCCACAGTGCTGATAGGAGGGGAGTTTAGCATTTTGATTTCACGTTGGTGAGAAAATGGTGATTTAGTTCCAAGTCAGGATAACGTGTGACGGGGGGAAACTTGCAGGTGGTAGTGTCCTACTTGTTTTACTGCACTTGCCCTTCGAGGTGTAGAGGTTCATGGATTTGGAAGTTGCTATCTAAGGAGTGATGGCAAATTGCTGAAGTTCTCAACAAACTGCTCAAGACTCTAGTTTTCTGGATAAGGATTTTTCAGCATTTTCAATAAGAAAATCAGTGTAACTATAAAATAGTCTCGCCCACTCTCCTGCACTCCTCTCCCCTCACCCACTCATTTCCCCCCCTCTCACACTCTTCCCTCGCGATCTCTTCCACCCTCGCCCTGCCTTCCCCTGCACCCACAAGCACATACACTCCATTTCAATTTAGTCAAGGCACCCCCCTTTAATTGTAAAAATTAAAAAAATATATATTTTTATTAAAGTTTTCGAACACAATTTTTTTCCCCCTTACAAATCAACAAAAATGGTAACATGATAACTGATAGATAACATTGTTAAAATAAAATAGTGAACTAACAAAATAACACAAAATAGTGCCCCCACCCCCTTCTGGGCTGCTGCTGCTGGCTATCTATTTTCCCCCTAACGTTCCGCTAGATAGTCGAGGAACGGTTGCCACCGCCTGGTGAACTCTTGAGCCGATCCTCTCAGCGCAAACTTCATCCGCTCCAGTTTTATGAACCCCGTTTATCCAGGCCTCCACGCCGGGGGGGGTTTCGCTTCCTTCCACATGAGTAAAATCCTACGCCGGGCTACTAGGGACGCAAAGGCCACAATATCGGCCTCTTTCGCCTCCTGCACTCCCGGCTCATCCGCTACCCCAAATATAGCTAACCCCCAGCTTGGCTTGACCCGGACCTTCACCACCTTCGAGATCACTCCTGCCACTCCCCTCCAATACCCTTCCAGTGTCGGACACGACCAAAACATATGTGTATGGTTCGCCGGGCTTCCCCCACACCTCCCGCATTTGTCCTCCACTCCGAAGAACCTGCTCACCCTCGCTCCCGTTATGTGTGCCCTATGTAGCACCTTAAATTGGACCAGGCTAAGCCTGGCACACGAGGAAGAGGAATTTACCCTACTTAGGGCATCAGCCCACAAACCCTCCTCAATCTCCTCCCCGAGCTCCTCTTCCCATTTTCCCTTCAGTTCTTCTACCAGCTCCTCCCCCTCTTCTCTCATCTCCCGGTATATTTCGGACACTTTGCCCTCCCCGACCCACACTCCCGAAAGCACCCTGTCCTGGATCCCTTGTGTCGGGAGCAGCGGAAATTCCCTCACCTGTTGTCTCGTGAACGCCCTCACCTGCATATACCTAAAGATATTCCCCGGGGGCAGCTCATACTTTTCCTCAAGCGCTGACAAGCTCGCAAACGTCCCATCTATAAATAAGTCTCCCACTCTCCTAATTCTTGCCCGGTGCCAGCTCTGGAACCCTCCGTCCAACCTTCCTGGGGCAAACTTATGGTTGTTCCTGATCGGGGACCACACCGAGGCTCCCAACACACCCCTCTGTCGCCTCCATTGCCCCCAGATACTTAATGTTGCCGCCACCACTGGGTTTGTGGTAAACCTTTTCGGGGAGAGCGGTAGTGGCGCCGTCACCAGCACTTTTAAGCTCGTTCCTTTGCAGGACGCCATCTCCAGCCTTTTCCACGCCGCCCCCTCTCCCTCTATCATCCCCTTACGGATCATTGCCACGTTGGTGGCCCAGTAGTAGTCTCCCAAATTCGGCAACGCCAGTCCCCCTCTGTCTCTGCTACGTTGCAGGAACTCCCTCCTTACCCTCGGGGCCTTCCCTGCCCACACGAAGCTCATGATGCTCCTATCTATTTTTTTGAAAAAGGCCTTGGTGATCAATATAGGGAGACATTGAAACACAAATAGGAACCTTGGGAGGACCATCATCTTAATCGTCTGCACTCTGCCCGCCAGTGACAGCGGCTGCATATCCCACTTTTTGAAATCCTCTTCCATTTGCTCCACCAGCCGAGTCAGATTGAGTCTGTCTAAGGTTCCCCAGCTCCTGGCTATCTGAATCCCCAGGTATCGGAAGTTTCTTTCCACTCTCCTTAGCGGCAGGCCATCTATCCCTCTACTCTGGTCCCCAGGGTGTATCACGAAAAGCTCACTTTTCCCAAGTTAAGCCTATATCCCGAGAAATCTCCAAACTCCCTCAATATCTGCATGACCTCTGTCATCCCCCCCCACTGGATCCGCCACATACAGCAGTAGGTCATCCGCGTAGAGTGACACTTGGTGTTCCTCTCCCCCTCTAACCACCCCTCTCCATTTCCTGGAGTCTCTCAGCGCTATGGCCAGTGGTTCAATTGCCAGCGCGAACAGTAATGGGGACAGCGGGCATCCCTGTCTTGTTCCCCTATGTAGTCGAAAATACTCTGACCGTTGCCGATTTGTGACTACACTTGTCATTGGGGCCCCATATAGGAGTTTAACCCAGCTGACAAACCCCTCCCCGAACCTCCTCAGCACCTCCCATAGATACTCCCACTCTACCCTATCAAATGCCTTCTCTGCATCCATTGCCGCCACTATCTCTGCCTCCCCCTCTGCTGGGGGCATCATTATCACCCCCAATAGCCGTCGCACGTTGACATTCAATTGTCTCCCCTGTACGAACCCTGTCTGATCTTCGTGCACCACTCCTGGGACACAATCCTCTATCCTCATTGTCAGCACTTTTGCCAGCAACTTGGCGTCCACATTTAGGAGTGAGATAGGCCTATAAGACCCGCATTGCAGCGGGTCTTTATCTCGCTTCAGGATTAGTGATATCGTCGCCTCCGACATTGTCGGGGGTAGGGTCCCCCCTTCTCTGGCCTCGTTAAAGATTCTTACCAGCAGCGGGGCCAACAAGTCCACATATTTTCTATAAAATTCCACCGGGAACCTGTCAGGTCCCGGGGCCTTTCCTGCCTGCATGTTCCCCAGCCCTTTGGTCACCTCGTCCACCCCAATTGGCGCCCCCAGGCCTGCCACCTCCTGCTCCTCCCCCCTCGGGAACCTTAGTTGGTCCAGAAACTGCTGCATCCCCTCTTTTCCCTCCGGGGGTTGGGACCTATATAACCTCTCATAAAAGGTCTTGAATACCTCATTTACCTTCCCTGCTCTCCGCACCGTGGTTCCCGTTTCATCCCTAACTCCCCCTATTTCCCTCGCCGCTGTCCTCTTTCGAAGCTGGTGGGCCAACAGGCGACTCGCCTTTTCCCCATATTCATATCTCATCCCCTGTGCCTTCCTCCACTGTGCCTCTGCCTTCCCTGTGGTCAGCAGGTCGAACTCCGTCTGGAGTCGTCGCCTCTCCCTGTATAGTCCTTCATCCGGGGCCTCCGCATATTTTTTATCCACACTCAAAATCTCCCCCAGTAATCTCCCTTTCTTTGGCCTCTGTTTTCCCCTTGTGAGCCCTGATGGAGATCAACTCCCCCCTGACCACCGCCTTCAGCGCTTCCCATACAACCCCCACTCGGACCTCCCCATCATCGTTGGCCTCCAGGTACCTTTCGATACATCCACGCACTCTTCCGCAGACTCTCTCATCCGCCAATAATCCCACATCTAGTCGCCAGAGTGGACGCTGCTCCCTCTCCTCTCCTAGTTCCAGATCCACCCAATGTGGGGCACGGTCTGAAACAGCTCTGGCCGAGTACTCCGTTCCTTCCACCCTCGAAATCAGTGACCTTCCCAAAACGAAGAAATCTATCCGGGATTATACCTTATGGACGTGGGAGAAAAAGGAGAACTCTTTGGCCAGCGGCCTAGCAAATCTCCACGGATCTACTACCCCCATTTGGCCCATAAACCCCCTAAGCACCTTGGCCGCTGCCGGCCGGCCTTCCGGTCCTGGATGTAGATCTATCTAACCCTGGGTCTAGCACGGTGTTGAAGCCCCCCCCCCCCCCCCCCCCCCCGCCACTCACCATCACGTATCTGCCCCCGCTGTCCGCTACAATGTTCCTAGCCTCGAACGACACCCGTTTCCCCACCAATATGGCCACCCCTCTATTCTTTGCGTCCAGCCCTGAGTGGAACACCTGTCCCACCCATCCTTTCCTTAACCTAACCTGGCCCGCCACCTTCAGATGCGTCTCTTGAAGCATGGCCACATCTGCCTTCAGCCCCTTTAAGCGCGCGGACACTCGGGCCCGCTTAATCGGCCCATTTAGGCCTCTCACGTTCCACGTGATCAGCCGGACTGGGGGGCTGCCCGCCCCCCTCCCCTGTCGACTAGCCATCACCCTCTCTTGGCCAGTCCCACGTCCCGGTTCCGCTCACCCACCCGTCCCTCAGGCGGTGCATTCCCGCCTCGACCACCGTTTCTCTTACCAGCTCCCTTTCGATCTCCGCAGCAGCAACCTAGTTGCTTTGGTCTCCTCGCAGGGACCCGGTGGGCCCCTTCCACTTCCAAGGGGCCCGAGGGGGCCTCAGTTCCCATTAGCGAGCGTAGCATCGTGCTTGCGTAAGCCCCGCCATCAGCTCCTTCCACTCCCTCGGGGAGACCCAGGATCCGGAGGTTCTTTCTCCTTGATCTGTTTTCCAGGACTTCAATCCTTTCGATGCACTTGTTATGGAGATCCTCGTGCGTCTGCATTTTGACCGCCAGGCCCGGGATCTCGTCCTCGTCTGTTACCTTCTGCTCCACCACACGGATCTCTATCTCCTGGGCCTTTTGTGTCTCTTTAAGCCCCTCGATTGCCTGTAGCATCGGGGCCAGCACCTCCTTCTTCAGCAGCTCCACACACCGTCTTAAAAATTCGTCCTGGTCCGGTCCCCATGTTGCCTGCGCTCCCTCCGACGCCATCTTGCTCCTTTCTTTCTTCTGCCGCTGCCCTCGAGGATTCTCCGAGATCTGGCCGCCGCCGCCGATATTTTTCTTTTCCGCTGGGGTGGTCTCCCTGTTGCCTCACCCCACACCGGGTTTCGTCACAAAAGAATTTCCCGTTGGGGCTCTTAAAAGAGCCCGAAGGTCCGTTTGAGCTGGAGCCGCCGAAACGTGCGGCTTAGCTGGTCATCGCCGCAACTGGAAGTCCCTCCTTTTTTTTTTTTGAAGAGCACAGTGGTAGCATTGTTGCCTCAAAGCGCCAGGCACCCTGGTTCAATTCCGGCCTTGGGTGACTGTGTGGAGTTTGTACATTCTCCCCATGGCTGCATGGGTTGAACCATGCTAAGTTGCCCCTTAGTGTCCAGCGATGTGCAGGTTAAGTTACGAGGATTGGACGGGGGAATGGACCAGGGTAGCGTGCTCTTTTGGAGGGTCGGTGCAGACTCGATACATAGGTACATAAAATATAGGAGCAGGAGGAGGCCTTTTGGCCCTTTGAGTCTGCTCCGCCATTTATCACGATCATGGTTGATTATCCAACTCAATAGCCTAATCCTCCGTTCTCCCCATAACTTTTGATCCCATTCACCCCAAGTGCTATATCCAGCCGCCTCTTGAATATATTTTATGTTTTAGCATCAACTACTTTCTGTGGTAGTGAATTCCACCGGCTCACCACTCTTCTGATGAAGAAATGTCGTCTCCTCCTCTGTCCAAAATGGTTTGCGCTGAATCCTCAGACTGTGACCCCTGGTTCTGGACACACCCACCATCGGAAACATCTTCCCTGTATCTGCACTGTCTAGTCCTGTTAGAATTTTATAAGTCTCTAAGAGATCCCCCACTCGTTCTTCTGAACTCTAGTGATAGGCTGCCTCCTGTACTGTAGGAATTCTGTGAAAAAAAACGCTTAAGCAGAGCAACACCAGAGTAAAATAATTACTTTGCTTTTAATTTTTTTTGACGCAGCCTGATTGAATTTGATTAAGAAGATCATGTACTCCCCAAATGTCTTCGGACTGCTTGGGAGGAAAATATAGGGCAGGTAATTCTGGATGTTTTTTGGCATGTGTTTGAACCTTTGGTCATACTGCAAACCGATGTTCTTGATTAAAATGTAGTTTAGTTTGGAAGCAAGGACCATCTCTTTGGTGTTGAATCTTGTTTACAGATTAGTTTTTAATCCATGTTAAATGATTTCTCAAAATAGAGAGAAAATCTAGTTAAATCCGTCTGTATCTATAAGAGTGAATTTATAAATTATTCTGGAATAACTTCTGAACTGATAGATGAATGAGCACTTTATTGGGGTTAGGAATAGAAGATATGAAAATTGCTTATTGTCACAAGTAGGCTTCAAATGAAGTTACTGTGAAAAGCCCCGAGTCGCCACATTCCGGCACCTGTTCGGGGAGGCTGGTATGGGAATTGAACCGTTCTGCTGGCCTGCCTTGGTCTGCTTTAAAAGCCAGCTATTTAGCTCTGTGCTAAACCAGATATGGGGGTGGGATGCCAGAAAAGGGTGGGGTGCCAGAAAACAAACGTTCAAGTTCCAAGACTGATGTTAATGGGTTGAATGACCTACAGCCAGCCCAAGTCAAAAATTGGTCATTATACAATGGTATGAAAGATCATCGGAGTGTGTGCGAAGAGATATGTTTTCCATATTAAAAAATAGGTATGTGCCAAAGGTTAAGATGCAGGGAGGCCCAATTAAGGAAACAGATAATTGAGCTGACTCATCAATGGAAGATCTTTTAAATCATAATTTACTAACTTTTTAAATTCAAAACCTTACTCCTGATGTCCTTGCAAGGTAAATGTTGTCAACATCACTTTCTAGGCCCAAGCTTTACGCAGGCTATTCATTCCCAATTATTTTTTTTCCAATTAAGGGGCAATTTAGCATGGCCAATCCACCGAACCTGCACATCTTTATGTTGTGGGGGTGAAACCCACGCAGACATGGGGAGAATGTGCAAACTCCACACGGAGAGTGACCGAGAGCCGGGATCGAACCTGGGACCTCGGCGCCGTGAGGCATACAGGGCTAACCCAGTGCGCCACCGTGCTGCCCTCTCACAGGCTATTTCTAGGAGGTTTTTCTTTGGTTACTTTTGTGAGGGCCACTAAGAATCCAGCACGAGTTTTAAGGATACAAAGTAATAACATTTATTTACAATAACATATATAAACAGCAGCAGCAACTTCCCTTGCTGCACTCCTTCCTGCTGGTTCCAAACTGGCCAGTTTTATTTATACATGGAGTTTACTAATGGTTTCTCCGCCCCCCCCCCTCATTGGGGAAGCTCATACTCCCACAGGATTGTGGGATTGTCATTAGTCCCCTGCCAATGGTAAGCAGGCAGGTTATAACATCCCTCCCCCGCAAAGTCCAAGGAATCCACCGAAGACCCTGGTGAAGGAGGGCGTCGGACTCATTTTGCCGCAGGTCGGACACCATTTGCACGCGGCGCTGGATCAGGCGGCGTGTAACGAGACGAAGACCGGCGCTTCCGTGATGAACGGCGTAACGGTCGTACATCCACGGCCCAAGGATTCCCCCTCTGATGCGTCCTGTGTCTCCATCTCGGAGTCAGAGTCTGCTGCCTCTGTCATCTCGGCGTCTCTATCTCCCCGCGGTTCTGTAACGACCTGCGCAGGCTTTGAGTGAGGCACCAGAGGAAGATTGTGAGGACTACCTTCCATGGTCTCTAGTCTCTGTGGCTGTAGCCATGAGCTCCGGGGGCGGGGAATCTTTGGAAGGGATAGTCTTCTGGACTGAACGTGGTCGACATGCTTGCGCTGGAGACGACCCTGGGCTTGCATCTGGTAAGATATAGGGCCCGTTTGGCGAAAGATTACGCCAGGAACCCACTGGGCACCACCAGCAAAATTACAAACGAACACTGGGTCACCGGGCACAAACTGCCGAATCGGCTGATGCCGAGAAAAACCCTGTCCCTGCCGTTCTTGTGTGCGGCGTACTTTTGCACACTTGGATCTCTGTACCATTGTTCCTTTCATGGGTTGAAAGATATTTGGTACATTTGCAAATTTGCTGTGTTCGCAATTCACAATATCTTCTCTAATAAAGCAAGCATTTTTGAGAACGTTTCAGCACGAAGGCTTTTATACTGCCATCATCCATAAAGTCCCACTCCGAGAAAATATGTGCCATCTTAATTTCAAACACTTGTTGCAGTAATTAGTTGGTTGTCTCAGGAAGGAGTCAGCAGTTGCAGTAATTAGTTGGCTGTCTGAAGATGGAGTCAGCAATTCAATTTAAGTAGAAGTATGTTTTGGGATCATTCCAATGTGCGACTTGCACTTTAAAAATTTGTGCATGATTCTCTAATCAGAATTTGATCAAAATGACTTTAAATATGTGTTGCACTCTTCTTAAAATTTTATTTCCTTCAGGTTTCAAAGTGATAGTTGCGCCTTGCAGCATTTGTAGACAGGATTTTACCCAAAATTATTTGTCCTATTTCGTACTCATTGTATCCCTGCTTTTTATCACTCTTCTGTTCTATTTTATTAGTGTTGCTGGTTCTCTCCTTTCCTAATCGCCTGATCCTTTCTAAAAATCTTATGTGCTGGCAATGGAGTTCCTTAATTAGAGCCATATAATATTTTGTGCCCTTAGTTTTTTCAGTTTTGTTTGTGATATTCTGAGCATTGACAGAAAGACAACTTGTTTGGAGATTGCTTTTCTGGTGGCAGCACACTGGGAATCTAAAACACTCTTCTTCTTTTCTGAAGTACTGAACTATCTAATCTTCCTTGTCCCAACTGACTTATCCTGTCGCACTTAGTGCAGAAATTGCTCTCTAATTTTGCATCCAGCTCTCCATCAGCCTTTCCATGTCATTGGCTTCTGTGAAGATTGATGTCTAGCTTTCTGTCACTTTTAAACCTGGTCTGTTATGTCCCTTATTTTGGCAACAAGAAGCATCTACATATTGAAGTCACCCATATTGCCTTTCTTATATGCCTTTCTATCTCCTGATATATTTTCTGCCCCACATCCTGACTACTGCTAGGGGGCCTGTACATAACTCCTTTCAGGGCCTTTTTTCCTTTGCCATTCCTCAACTCTAGCCACATATTTTATGCCTTCTGACCCTATATTACTTATTGCTATCAATTTTAATTTAATTTCTTACTGACGAGGCAAACCTGTCCTTTCGATAGGATACATATCCTTGGATATTTATATCCCAGCCCTCATCCCCTTGCAGCCATATCTCTGATGCCCGCAATATTGTACCCGTCAATTTCCATGTGCGCTGCAAGCTCATCCACCTTGTTTTGTAGACTGCGCACATTTAGCTGCAACGCCCTCAGTCCTGCGTTGACCACCTCCCTTCTCATAGTTGTCCCTTTATCTGCTGACAATTTAACTTGGGCCTGATCTAGCCTTTCCGGCCTGTTGTTTTGCTCCGGTTACGCCCCTTTTAAATCCGTTTCAGAGTTGCTCTTTTTGCAGCTTGATTGACTTTCAGACTTGCACCATATAATAATTAAAGCGTTTGGCCAGGCACTCCGTGCCAGTTCAGCATTTATCCGTTTTAAACAATTGTCAGTTTTCACTAATCATTATCAGTTTTTCACCAATGTATGAACTTTTAATTTAATGTTTAACAGTTACTTACTTTGGAATTTTTATTTGGGTTAAACTCTCTTTTCGAGTAGCTGCTTTCACGGAACAATGCTTTAACAAATGATAAGATGTCAGGCAACCAGTATAAAACAGACCTTTTCTGAATATTGTGCTTTCTGAAGCCTGGCCTTACAGATTTCCTTTATATCCCCGCTGACACTAATGGATAGACAGGTCCCAGAGTGGAATCCTGGCTCGGCAGATGAGAACTTTTCTTGTTTCGAGGCATGAACGAACAGAGTTACAGAACTGGCAATTAACTTCTAACAAATTAATAAAACATTTATGAAACAAGAAAAGATGAAATATTCCTTCCCCACCTATATCTTCATAGAACTTCGAGGCAATGTCCAAGGTGGTGGGGGTGAGGGTGGAGCCATGCACGAAAGTGGCGGTCTTCGGGGTTTCAGACCAGCCGGATCTATTCCTGGGGAGGAGGGCGGACGCCCTTGCCTTTGCCTCCCTGATCGCCGCTGTAGAATCCTCTTCGGCTGGCGGTCAGCAGCACCACCCAAAGCTGCAGCATGGCTGTCCGACCTCTCGGAATCTCTCCAAATGGAGAAAATCAAATTCGCCATCCGAGGGTCAGACGACTGCTTCCACAGAACGTGGGAACCATTCACCCAATTGTTCCGAGACCTGTTTGTGGCCAACAAACAAGCAGAAGAATAGCCAGGTAGCCAAGAAACCGGGGAGAGTAGCCAAAGCATGAGAGGGAGAGATAGACCGGGGAGGGGGGACGGGACAGCTAAATCTAAGAGGAAGGAAAGGTGAGCGGGGGGGGAGAACAGGAGCGGGGAGAGGGGGGGGGGGGGGGGGGGGTGGTAGAGGGAAGAGACGGAACAATAGAGGTGGGAGGCAGGGAAACGTTAACAAACTTAACGTCCACAGGAACGGGGAAGACAGGAGGGCCGCAGAAGCGGAAGTGCGCAGAAGCAGAACGAGACGACAATGACCGCGAACTCCGTCTGGGAGAAGCAAGGGACGACAACACCATGAACAGATGCCTACTTATGTGTGTAAATAATTTTGCCAAGTGTACAGAGCTGCTGCTGTTGAGTGGGGGCATAATACCGTCCGATGGCTTCTCAGGGAAAATTAAAACGTCAGCAGCGACCTGTAGGGGAGTGGGGGTGAGTGCTCCGCTGGGAGGGTGTGGGAAGACTGAGGCACGTGGGGGGGTCACGTCTAGTCAACTGCTATTGTATTTTCTCTTTTTGCACTATGTTAATGTTCACTCAATTTTGCTGTGTTAGGATTATTACTATTGATTATGAAAAACGTTGCAAAACTTTAATAAAAAAAATATTTAAAAAAAAAAAAATCTTCATAGATGTACCGTACGAAGTCTTACAACACCAGGTTAAAGTCCAACAGGTTTGTTTCGATGTCACTAGCTTTCGGAGCGCTGCTCCTTCCTCAGGTGAATGAAGAGGTCTGTTCCAGAAACACACATATAGACAAATTCAAAGATGCCAAACAATGCTAGGAATGCGAGCATTAGCAGGTGATTAAATCTTTACAGATCCAGAGATGGGGTAACCCCAGGTTAAAGAGGTGTGAATTGTCTCAAGCCAGGACAGTTGGTAGGATTTCGCAGGCCAGATGGTGGAGGATGAATGTAATGTGACATGAATCCCAGGTCCCGGTTGAGGCCGCACTCATGTGTGCGGAACTTGGCTATAAGTTTCTGCTCGGCGATTCTGCGTTGTCGCGGGTCCTGAAGGCCGCCTTGGAGACCGCTTACCCGGAGATCAGAGGCTGAATGCCCTTGACTGATCTCCGGTTAAGCGTTCTCCAAGGCGGCCTTCAGGACCCGCGACAATGCAGAATCGCCGAGCAGAAACTTATAGCCAAGTTCCGCACACATGAGTGCGGCCTCAACCGGGACCTGGGATTCATGTCACATTACATTCATCCCCCACCATCTGGCCTGCGAAATCCTACCAACTGTCCTGGCTTGACACAATTCACACCTCTTTAACCTGGGGTTACCCCATCTCTGGATCTGTAAAGATTTAATCACCTGCTAATGCTCGCATTCATAGTTTCATAGAATTTACAGTGCAGAAGGAGGCCATTCGGCCCATCGAGTCTGCACCGGCTCCTGGAAAGAGCACCATACCCAAGGTCAACACCTCCACCCTATCCCCATAACCCAGTAACCCCACCCAACACTAAGGGCAATTTTGAACACTAAGGGCAATTTATCATGGCCAATCCACCTAACCCGCACATCTTTGGACTGTGGGAGGAAACCGGAGCACCCGGAGGAAACCCACGCACACACGGGGAGGATGTGCAGACTCCGCACAGACAGTGACCCAAGCCAGAATCGAACCTGGGACCCTGGAGCTGTGAAGCAATTGTGCTATCCACAAGGCTACCGTGCTGCCCATTCCTAGCATTGTTTGGCATATTTGAATTTGTCTATATATGTGTTTCTGGAACAGACCTCTTCATTCACCTGAGGAAGGAGCAGCGCTCCGAAAGCTAGTGACATCGAAACAAACCTGTTGGACTTTAACCTGGTGTTGTAAGACTTCGTACTGTGCTCACCCCAGTCCAACGCCGGCATCTCCACTTCATAGATGTACACATTTTTAAGGATAACACAAGTTACAAGATGTATCTTGTCCGCTTTTATTCTCGGTAAGTATACAATCCATGTAAACCAATAGGCTAACTGATCAGACACAACACACTCTGAAACCACCCTCTTTGCCCAAACAACACTGTCTCTGGTACCTTCACCAATGATGCACTTCCAGGATTTCAATTTCTCCTTTCTGTCTTCCTCTGTCTTGGATTGCCACATGCATTTAAGCTTCCCCACAATCTCTTTTTAAAATTCAGTCATAAGAATTGGGCATCACTGGCTGGGTATCTCTCAGGTATGCAGCCGAGACTTCACAGGCTTTATTAAGATGTCACCAAATGTTCGATTTACCTCTGATGCCTGGCTTCTCATTTCAAATCTGGCCCTTGCAGCTGTCTCTGCACCAAATAGGACCATGTTTAATTTTTTGTTCTTTGTTCCTTAAACTTATCATAGATCATAGAATTTACAGTGCAGAAGGAGGCCATTCGGCCCATCGAGTCCGCACCGGCTCCTGGAGAGAGCACCCTACCCAAGGTCAACAACTCCACCCTATCCCCACAACCCAGCAACCCCACCCAACACGAAGGGCAATTTTGGACACTAAGGGCAATTTATCATGGCCAATCCACCTAATCTGCACATCTTTGGACTGTGGGAGGAAACCGGAGCACCCGGAGGAAACCCACGCACACACTGGGAGGACGTGCAGACTCCGCACAGACAGTGACTCAAGCCGGAATTGAACCTGCGACCCTGGAGCTGTGAAGCAATTGTGCTATCCACAATGCTACCGTGCTGCCCAACTTGTGTGCCTGAGACATACATTTTGTCCCAACTCCCTAGTTTCTGGAATTTATTTCCTTTTGGGAAGTCTGTTTTTTCCCATCTCCCTACTCTCCTGTCCAGTTCCTCCTGGATCCAACTTAAAAAGTAAGTTTTTTTTCTAGCCTAGGTTGGGACCTGGTTGCTAAGCAATGGCCTAGTTTTCCTTTAAAGACTGTTTGCTTTCCTGTCATAAATTCTCACTACCACTCTGAAGTCATTAACCCTTTCAAATACAGAATCATAAAATTAAACTTAAAGCTATATCTTATTTCTAATACCCACAAATGCAAATATAGATTATTTAAAATTGCTTTGATGAAGCATAATTCAGACTGCCTGTTAGGTCTGTCCTCTGTCCACTGTCAGACCAGGGATTATTTCCAGCATTTTCTGTTTCTGATGAGACATAATTGGATTCACGCTTAATTTCTACTTTGAGATGAGAAACAGGGTTATCAATGTTTTACCCCCTAAGTTGGATTGAAACTTACTTTTTGCTCTGTGCTGAGTTCCTGCCAAGGTCAGCGACATCAGAACAAAGTCATCCCAAAATTGGAATGAAACTTAGTTTTGTGCACCAGGTGAACTGTGCTCTGTGCTTTGAGTTCCTGCCAAGGTTCGTGGCATCAGAACAAAGTCCAGGTGTTAACAATAATAATCCTTTTAATAATATGTTGCATGCCTTTTAATGCTGATCGTAATTGGATAGCAATGTTCTTTTTTCTACAGGTGGACTTTAGGTCATATCTAAATTTATTGACTGCTGTAAAATGTCACTGCAGATTTCAAATATTAATGGAGGGGAAAAAACCAATATGACCCAAAGTCTTTTCTTCATGAGCAACGCCAAATAGGTGCTGGCTATGTGCTTCGATGGTGAATAAACAAATCTCATTAGGAGCTTTCAAAGAATAAAAAGTAAAGACAAAAACTAAATAGAAGTTCATACATTTGTGTATGTATCTGTACTTTCATGAAGCTTTATTCGTGCTTAGAGGCTCAGTCTGTTGATTGTGAACCATCTAAATGAGATGCATCATTAAATTTATAAATTCGAGATGTGGGTTGCATTTAAATTTTCCATTCAGATTGAACATACTCAAACGCACAATATAATATTAAAAGTAGTTGAGTTCTGTTGTCTCGTCAATAGAACTAACCTTAAAAATTGGGGGATTCATTTAAGACCATAAGAAATAGCAGCTGCATTTGGCCATTCAGTCCTTCGAGCATGCTGTGCCATTTAATAAGATCGTGGCTGACCTAATACTCACAAAGTCCACTTTCCTGCTGTATCTCCGTAACCCTTCATTTTCCCGATTGATTAAAATCTTTCGCTCTCAGCCTTGATCTGGTAAAGGACTTGGCCCCCACAACGTCCTGGGGTAAAGAATTCCAAAGATTCACCACTCATTGAGAGAAGAAATTCTTCTCAAACCTATCTTAAATGAGCACCCCCTTATTCTGCGACAACACCCTCTGCTCCTACACACTCCCATGAGTGAAAACATCCTCCCAACATTCACCCTGTCTAACACCCTAAGAACCTTTTGTTTTAATCATATCATCTCTTATTCTTCTGTACTCCTTTTGAGTACACCCAATCTGCTCAATCTTTCAAGTAAACCAATTATTCTAGTAAACCTCCTCCGTACTGCCTCCAGAATGATGAAGAGTGATGTTGCATTTTTATGCAGCATTTTAAAAAGATAATTGCATTTGTCTTGATGGTAAATGCACAAGTGCCTTGTACTAATCCAGCACCAAGTAGCCCCAGCCAATTTGGAAAATCAGCTCTTTAGATTACAGTTTACAAATGTGATTATTGTACTTTTGTTGTTTGTGGTGGTTCAGCAATTTCCAATGTATCATAACTGTGTCGAAAGTACCTGCAAGCGCCCACAGATTTAAAAAAAAAGATGAGGAAATTATTCAACCAACTGGAATGCAAGATGTAAGCAAAGAATAAGCACTGGTGTAGCTGAAAGTGCTTTTTTAGGAACTGAATTATGTTTCTCCCCAAAGGTTATTGCAGCTGTGAGCAGGGCAGTTTTAGAATCCAGTAATTTGTACTATTTGGCCCAAAACTTTGGTCACCTCCCCTGATAACTCCTTATACTGTAGCTTTGTGTCAATGTTGTCTGATTGTGCTTCTGGGATGTTTTATGTTAAAAGCACCATATAAATGCAAATTGCTCCTGTTATGTTTAATCCCAGGTTTAACTCCTGGTGGTCTCCATGTGTAATGCATTATATACTATAAACATATTTGCCTACTTATTTCTTTTAGTCAGTACTTTCTTTTCAAGAAATAATGAAATGAGTCCTTCACTAGTATAGTTTGACATTTATCCCTAGGTACAGAAATGCACTTTGGGTGAGCACAGAATATTGTTAAGAAAGAAACATTGGTTAATTGGTCAGCGAAATAACTGCGATGGTTTGATCAATTCTAGAAATTCTTGGTGTTTTGAAGTGGCAACATAATTGAAAAAGTTATTGAGGGAAGGTTTCTGGAAGAAAGACGGTGGCAACTGCATTCTTGTTGGAGGTGCTCCATTTGTTCTTGGTTCATGTATCAATCGTGGCTCAGTTGGTAGCACACTCACCTTGGAGTCAGAAGATTCTTGGTTCAAGTTCCACTCCAGGAATGAAAGTCAAGTCTGACATGTTAGTGAAGTGTGGTACTGAGGGAATGCAGTGGGAGGTGCTGAAACCAGACCCTGTTTTTTTTCCACCTCGGCTGTAAAATATCCCATGATGCTGTTTTGAAGAGCAGCGGAGTCCTGGCCAATATTTATTCTTTAATCAGCATCACGAAAATATAATTTCCTTGTGATCAGAATCCTGTTAAATGGACCTTGCATGCATAATGGCTGCTGCATTTTCTGCATTATTTGCAGATTGAACTTTGAAAAAGTATATTGTTGGCTGTAAAATGCATTGAGAAACCTGTGGTTATGAAAGTGCTTTATAAATGGAAATCTTTTTCTTAAATATCATGTCTATTATTTTTTACAATCGTTCAATTACTTCTAATTGTCTGTTATTATCCAGTGTTAGCAGAATTTGTTTGCCGAGTGATTAAATAAGAAAGGATATTGCTTTTATTCATTGTTCCACATCCGCTTGTACCATCCTCTCATTATGGACAGATTGACGGCAAATCATGGCATTAAAAATATTTTGTTACGGGGAGGAGCGATTTCAACAGAAAGGAGCTGATGCAGTTATTTAATCACATAATTTGGTGACCTAAAACACATCTCCGACAATACATTACTTAAAGTATGATTATTCTTGGTATATAAGCACATGCACGAGGCAAGCAAACCTAAAACCACAAAAGCAACAAGATAATTGACTTGAAATTAATTTGCTCTTGCTGCTGTTGGTTGTTGGAGAAAATTTGAGCAGTAAATTAACAAAGCTCCCTGCTTTTGAAATAGTGGCTTGGGGTCTCTTGTATCCAGCTGGATGTTAGTTTCAACAACATGTCTTAAAAATATGCCCACTGCGATAAAATTCTAGAGTAGTGCTTGAACCCAAAATCCGTGGACTTGAAAAGTATTGCAAAAAAGTGAAGCCAAGAAAATATTAATCTATTTGTTCTCTGAAACTATATGGTTTGTTTTTAAAAGATGACTTTTAACGTATGTTGACATGAAGCATTTGTTTAATTCTTTAAAAAAAATCTATAGAAGCCACTCTGTATAATTTTTAGGTGATCGACTTTTGTGTAATTTACTACATTAAGATCCTGGGCCAGACCCCATCATTTGTTAGGATACCGAACAAGAATCCCAAACACTTAAAAACATTTTTAAAATATAAAACTGAGAAAAAGGATACTTTGCTCCAGTAGCGATTCAACTGATGAATGTTATATGAAAACAAATTTGTATTAACACTGGATTAAATTACATAAACATCACTGAAAATAGCTTACAATTAACAGTTAACAATAAAAGGAAATCCTTTTTACTACTAACTTATATACATTCTCTTTCTCCAATTAAGCAAAGCCCATCACGGGTCAAAAGCAAGTGACAGGGTTACTTGCTGTACACTTGAATAGAGATTTCTTGGAAAGACTAATTGGAGAGAGAGATAGAGATCCTTTCGGGAAACAGCCTGCCCAGACTACTGCTTAACCTGACAGCCTGTGGCAATAGCTGCAGCTCAACTTAAAGCCTACTGCAGACCTGGCTCCTCCCATTAATTGCATCATCTTTATTGTTCACCAATCCGCTGGTGTCAGTAGATATGTTGATCAAAAAATTACCAATAATAAGTATTGTTATGATATGCCAGGTAGACAATCCCAGAGGGAAATTTGGTCAAAGTATCACAACAATTTGCAATTTGTATTTTATTATGCGAGAGTACGCATGTCAGAAGTAGAGATTCCAAACCATTCTTGAATATTTATATATTAAAGTAAAGTATTTATTAACAAAAGAATACTTAAATACACAGGAGCACAGTTAACATTAATCTGGCAAACATTTCTCAAAAGAGTTCTACTGAATTAGACTCACAGTAAAAAAACCTGTTCCAGGTAACAGTTCCTAGTGATTCTTAATCTATTAAACTCCAGAAGGCACCCACTATTGCCGAAGGGGGAGATATATTTATAGGTCTCTCTCTCTCTCTCATTCAACAATGGAAATCCAAGGCTCGTATCAAAGCCATGCATTCTGGAATGAACAGACACTCCTCTGGGGTATCTAGAGACTGTTTACTTGTCTATCCAAGCATAGTGCAGTTTTCAAGATAACATTTGGCCACTCCTAACACCATTTTCAATCTTTTCTTAAATATGTTTTTATTGTTACATCCATTGTTAGTTATCTTTCCCAGTATATATAAATCTACCACATTGTGTTCATAGCCACTACATTCGGGGAGAAATAAACTTAATAACATTGCTATGATCTTTTGTCAGTTTTAAATCTTCCTTTTTTATTTCTCTTTGACATTGAACAAGTTTTCTTTTTGTGGTTCTTTTTTTAAAGAATATTTTATTGAAAATTTTTGGTCAACCATCACAGTACATTGTGTATCCTTTACACAATAATATAACAGTATAAATAACAATGACCTGTTTTATAAACAAAGAATAAATAATATATAACAAAAACTAAAACTAAATGGCAACTGCCTTGTCTCAGATAAACACTCTCAAAATATGGTTTAACAATCCAATATACAATTATTTATAGCAACGACCTATACATATTATACATATATATTAATAACCCTGAGACTCCTTCTGGTTCCTCCCCCCTCCCCCCTGGGCTGCTGCTGCTGCTGCCTTCTTTTCCATTCCCTCTATCTTTCTGTGAGGTGTTCGACGAACGGTTGCCACCGCTTGGTGAACCCTTGAGCCGATCCCCTTAGGACGAACTTAATCCGTTCCAGCTTTATAAACCCTGCCATGTCATATATCCAGGTCTCCACCCCAGGGGGCTTGGCTTCCTTCCACATCAACAGTATCCTGCGCCGGGCTACTAGGGACGCAAAGGCCAAAACATCGGCCTCTCTCGCCTCCTGCACTCCTGGCTCTTGTGCAACCCCAAATATAGCCAACCCCCAGCTTGGTTCGACCTGGACCCCCCTACTTTCGAAAGCACCTTTGTCACCCCCACCCAGAACCCCTGTAGTGCCGGACATGACCAGAACATGTGGGTGTGATTCGCTGGGCTTCTCGAGCATCTCGCACACCTATCCTCTACCCCAAAAAATTTACTGAGCCGTGCTCCAGTCATAGGCGCCCTGTGTAACACCTTAAATTGAATCAGGCTTAGCCTGGCACACGAGGACGATGAGTTTACCCTACTTGGGGCATCCGCCCACAGCCCCTCCTCAATCTCCTCCCCCAGCTCTTATTCCCATTTCCCTTTCAGCTCATCTACCATAATCTCCCCCTCGTCCCTCATTTCCCTATATATATCTGACACCTTACCGTCCCCCACCCATGTCTTTGAGATTACTCTGTCCTGCACCTGATGCGTCGGGAGCTGCGGGAATTCCCTCACCTGCTGCCTCGCAAAAGCCCTCAGTTGCATATACCGGAAAGCATTCCCTTGGGGCAACCCATATTTCTCGGTCAGCGCTCCCAGACTTGCGAACTTCCCATCCACAAACAGATCTTTCAGTTGCGTTACTCCTGCTCTTTGCCACATTCCAAATCTCCCATCCATTCTCCCCGGGGCAAACCTATGGTTGTTTCCTATCGGGGACCCCACCAAGGCTCCCGCATTTCCCCTATGCCGTCTCCACTGTCCCCAAATTTTCAAAGTCGCCGCCACCACCGGGCTTGTGGTGTATTTCTTCGGTGAGAACGGCAATGGGGCCGTCACCATAGCTTGTAGGCTAGTCCCCCTACAGGACGCCCTCTCCAATCTCTTCCACGCCGCTCCCTCCTCTTCCCCCATCCACTTACTCACCATTGAGATATTGGCGGCCCAGTAGTACTCACTTAGGCTCGGTAGTGCCAGCCCCCCCCTATCCCTACTACGCTGTAAGAATCCCTTCCTCACTCTCGGGGTCTTCCCGGCCCACACACAACTCATGATACTCTTTTAGATCCTTTTGAAAAAAGCCTTCGTGATCACCACCGGGAGGCACTGAAACACAAAGAGGAATCTCGGGAGGACTACCATTTTAACTGCCTGCACCCTCCCTGCCAGTGACAGGGATACCATGTCCCATCTCTTGAAGTCCTCCATTTGTTCCACCAATCGCGTTAAATTTAACCTATGCAATGTACCCCAATTCTTAGCTATCTGGATCCCCAAGTAACGAAAGTCCCTTGTTACCTTCCTCAGCGGAAAGTCCTCTATTTCTCTGCTCTGCTCCCCTGGATGCACCACAAACAACTCACTTTTCCCCATGTTCAGTTTATATCCTGAGAATTCTCCAAACTCCCGAAGTGTCCGCATTATCTCTGGCACCCCCTCCGCCGGGTCCGCTACATATAACAACAAATCATCCGCATACAGAGATACCCGGTGTTCTTCTCCTCCTCTAAGTACTCCCCTCCACTTCTTGGCACCCCTCAATGCTATTGCCAGGGGCTCAATCGCCAGTGCAAACAGTAATGGGGACAGAGGGCATCCCTGCCTTGTCCCTCTATGGAGCCGAAAGTATGCAGATCCCCGTCCATTCGTGACCACACTCGCCACTGGGGTCCTATACAACAGCTGCACCCATCCAACATACTCATCTCCAAAACCAAATCTCCTCAGCACCTCCCACAAATAATCCCATTCCACTCTATCAAATGCTTTCTCGGCATCCATCGCCACCACTATCTCCGCTTCCCCCTCTGGTGGGGGCATCATCATTGCCCCTAGCAGCCTCTGTATATTCGTATTCAGCTGTCTCCCCTTCACAAACCCAGTTTGGTCCTCATGGACCACCCTCGGGACACAATCCTCTATCCTCATTGCCATTACCCTGGCCAGAATCTTAGCATCTACATTTAGGAGGGAAATAGGTCTATAGGACCCGCATTGCAGCGGATCCTTTTCCTTCTTTAGGAGAAGCGATATCGTTGCCTCAGACATAGTCGGGGGCAGCTGTCCCCTTTCCTTTGCCTCATTAAAGGTCCTCATCAGTAGCGGGGCGAGCAAGTCCACATATTTCCTGTAAAATTCAACTGGGAATCCATCCGGTCCCAGAGCCTTCCCCGCCTGCATGCTCCTAATTCCTTTCACTACTTCCTCTATTTCAATCTGTGCTCCCAGTCCCACCCTTTCCTGCTCCTCCACCTTGGGAAATTCCAGCCGGTCCAGAAAGCCCCATTCTCTCCCTCCCATCTGGGGGTTGAGCTTCGTATAATTTTTTATAAAATGCCTTGAACACTCCATTCACTCTCTCCGCTCCCCGCTCCATCTCTCCTTCCTCATCCCTCACTCCCCCTAATTCTACGTGTAGCCTTTGCCTTTCCCTGTACAGTCCCTCCTCCGGTGCCTCCGCATATTGCCTGTCCACCCTCAGAAGTTCTTGCAGCAACCGCTCCCGTTCCCTACTCTCCTGCTTTCCTTTATGTGCCCTTATTGATATCAGCTCCCCTCTAACCACTGCCTTCAGCGCCTCCCAGACCACTCCCACCTGGACCTCCCCATTGTCATTGAGTTCCAAGTACTTTTCAATGCACCCCCTCACCCTTAGACACACCCCCTCATCTGCCATTAGTCCCATGTCCTTTCTCCAGGGTGGGCGCCCTCCTGTTTCCTCCCCTATCTCCAAGTCCACCCAATGTGGAGCGTGATCCGAAATGGCTATAGCCGTATACTCCGTTCCCCTCACCTTCGGGATCAACGCCCTTCCCAAAACAAAAAAGTCTATTCGCGAATAGACTTTGTGGACAGAGGAGAAAAACGAAAACTCCTTACTCCTAGGTCTGCTAAATCTCCACGGGTCTACTCCTCCCATCTGCTCCATAAAATCTTTAAGCACCTTGGCTGCTGCCGGCCTCCTTCCAGTCCTGGACCTCAACCTGTCCAGGCCTGGTTCCAACACCGTATTGAAATCTCCCCCCATTACCAACTTTCCCACCTCTAGGTCCGGGATGCGTCCTAGCATACGCCTCATAAAATTGGCATCATCCCAGTTCGGGGCATATACGTTTACCAAAACCACCGTTTCCCCCTGTAGTTTGCCTCTCACCATCACGTATCTGCCCCCGCTATCCGCCACTATAGTCTTTGCCTCAAACATTACCCGCTTCCCCACTAATATAGCCACCCCCCTGTTTTTTGCATCTAGCCCCGAATGGAACACCTGCCCACCCAACCTCTGCGTAGTCTCACCTGGTCTATCAGTTTCAAGTGCGTTTCCTGTAACATAACCACGTCTGCCTTAAGTTTCTTCAGGTGTGCGAGTACCCGTGCCCTCTTTATCGGCCCGTTCATCCCTCTCACGTTCCACGTGATTGTCGGGTTGGGGGGCTTTTTACCCCCCCCCCCTTGTCAATTAGCCATCCCCTTTTTCCAGCTCCTCACCCGGTTCCCACGCAGCTGTGTCCCCCCCAGGCGGTGCCCTCCCACCCCATACCAGCTCCCCCCTCTCCCCAGCAGCAGCAGCCCAATAATTCCCCCCTCCCACCCCCCTGCTAGATCCCCCACTAGCGTAGTTACACCCCCCATGTTGCTCCCAGAAGTCAGCAAACTCTGGCCAACCTCGGCTTCCCCCCGTGACCTCGGCTCGCACCGTGCGATGCCCCCTCCTTCCTGCTTCCCTATTCCCGCCATGATTATCATAGCGCGGGAACCGAGCCCGCGATTCCCCCTTGGCCCCGCCCCCAATGGCCAACGCCCCATCTCTTCCACCTCCTTTCCTCCCCCCACCACCTCCTGTGGAAGAGAGAAAAGTTACCACATCGCAGGATTAATAACATAATACTCCTCTTCGCCCCCCCATACTCGCCCCACCACTTTGTTTCAAACGTTCTTTTTTTTAATAACCCGCTCATTCCAATTTTTCTTCCACGATAAAAGTCCACGCCTCATCCGCCGTCTCAAAGTAGTGGTGCCTCCCTTGATATGTGACCCACTGTCTTGCCGGTTGCAGCATTCCGAATTTTATCTTCTTTTTGTGAAGCACCGCCTTGGCCCGATTAAAGCTCGCCCTCCTTCTCGCCACCTCCGCACTCCAGTCTTGGTATATGCGGATCACCGCGTTCTCCCACTTACTGCTCCAAGTTTTCTTTGCCCATCTAAGGACCATCTCTCTATCCTTAAAACGGAGGAATCTCACCACTATGGCTCTAGGAATTTCTCCTGCTCTCGGTCCTCGCGCCATCACTCGGTATGCTCCCTCCACCTCCAGCGGACCCGCCGGGGCCTCCGCTCCCATTAACGAGTGCAGCATCGTGCTCACATATGCCCCGATGTCTGCTCCCTCCGCACCTTCAGGAAGGCCAAGAATCCTTAGGTTGTTCCTCCTCGCGTTGTTCTTCAGCGCCTCCAGCCTTTCCACACATCGTTTATGGTGTGCCTCGTGCATCTCCGTCTTCACCACCAGGCCCTGTATGTCGTCCTCATTCTCGGCAGCCTTTGCCTTCACGACCCGAAGCTCCCGCTCCTGGGTCTTTTGCTCCTCCTTTAGCCCTTCGATCGCCTGTAATATCGGGGCCAACAGCTCCTTCTTCATTTCCCTTTTTGAGTTCTTCCACGCAGCGTTTCAAAAACTCGTGTTGTTCAGGGCCCCATATTAAACTGCCACCTTCCGACGCCATCTTGGTTTTTGCTTGCCTTCCTTGCCGCTGCTCTAAAGGATCCACCGCAATCCGGCCACCTTCCTCTCCTTTTTCCATCCGTATCCAGGGGGGATTCCCTTCTGGTTCACCGCACAGTACTTTTAGCCGTTAAAATTGCCGTTGGGGCTCTTATTAAGAGCCCAAAAGTCCGTTACACCGGGAGCTGCCGAAACGTGCGACTCAGCTGGTCATCGCCGCACCCGGAAGTCCGACATTCAACAAGTTAACCAACAAACCTTTATCTCCTCATGCAAATTTCCATCCATGTTGTTTAATGTATCCCATTCTAGTTTTGTTTATCTCTACTTCAAATGCTTGCTTTTCCACCTAAATCTTTTGATGGTTTTAAACTTTACAGTCTGACTGTCTTCAATTTAATTAAATTAATCACATACATCCAGCCCCCACAAACCTAATCCAGAGTATCCCAATTATTCTGGAAAAATTATATTTTTCTGAATAATTTAATTAGAGTACATTAAAATGCTGTCCCTATCAAAGAAAACAAATATGTTTATGAAAATCAAAGTAATTTCCAACAATGTGAAGGGTATTTCATTGTGCTGCGTTGTACGAGTCCCTTCAAGAAATATGTGTTTCTCAAATGGCAGCAGTGATGGCAGTGTGGGTGGAGCTGGGCTGTCTTTCTGTCTTTCACTTTCATTTTTAAGCTGAAAAACTGCCTTATGGCTCTGTTTAGTTTCGTTTTAGATTTGGAGAAGCTGCAGTCACAGCAAGATGTGTATGAATCTCTGCAAGCTAAAGAATGTTCATTTGGTGATTTCAAAGTGGTAACTGCTCTCAGTAGAGAACCTAAACCTGCTGTCCTTCTGTAAAAAGGGTTTTTGCCTTATGGATGTTAAAAGGAAAGGTTATGGGTTACTTATAGAGTACTGTGTTGTTTGCGGGGGGGGGGGGGGGGGGGGGGGGGGGGGGGTGTATTTGAATTGATGGTTGCTAAGATTTTCACTGTCTGATTATATAATGTTAACTGGATTCATAGAATAAAGGGGGGGGGTGTATTTGAGTTATTGGTTGCCAAGATGTTCACTGTCTGATTAGAAAATGTTAACTGGGTTCATAGAATAGACATTGTTATATATACAAGGATTACACACGCTATAAAATATTATCTTTCCTGAGGACATTACAGAGTTTATGCAAACCAATAAGCAAAATGAGGTCAGACACGCACTTAAACCACACAAAATAACTTCTGGGGATTTCTCATCAAATCCTCCCAGCTGCTTGTCCCACTGAGCTAACTGAAATATAATAATCCCAGACCTGTGACGAGGTTACTGGACGGAAACTTTAATATTTGTGTTTATTTGTAAGACTGTGGCGGAAAGAATGATTCGCTCCAGGAGTAATTGCATGAAGAAATAGGGCTTGGTTATTTTTAAAACACAACTTCATTGTGACTACAATATTAAACTTTTTTTAAAAATATATATTTTATTCAAGATTTTTGGCCAAACATAACAGTACGTAGTGTTTCTTTTACACAACAATAAAGCAATATAAATAACAGTGGCCAGTTTTAAACAAATAAATTAATATATAAACGAAAACAAAACTGAATGGCAACTGCCTTGTCCAAAATAAATACTCTCCAAAAATACAATCCAACAATCCAATATACAATTACCTATAACAAATACCTATACATATTATACATATACAATAACATCTGAGAGTCCGTCCGATTCCTCCCCCCCCCCCCCCCCCCTCCCCCCTGGGTTGCTGCTGTTGTCTACTTCTTTTCCATTCCCTCTATCTTTCTGTGAGGTAATCGACGAACGGTTGCCACCGCCTGGTGAACCCCTGAGCCGAACCCTTTAACACGAACTTAATCCGTTCTAACTTTATAAACCCTGCCATGTCGTTTATCCAGGTCTCCACACCCGGGGATTTGGCTTCCTTCCACATTAACAATATCCTGCGCCGGGCTACTAGGGACGCAAAGGCCAAAACATCAGCCTCTTTCGCCTCCTGCACTCCCGGCTCTTCTGCCACCCCAAATATAGCCAACCCCCAGCTTGGTTCGACCCGGACCCCCACCACCTTCGAAAGCACCTTTGCCACCCCCACCCAGAACCCCTGTAGTGCCGGGCATGACCAGAACATGTGGGTGTGTTTCGCTGGGCCTCTCGAGCATCTCGCACACCTATCCTCTACCCCCAAAAATTTACGAAGCCGTGCTCCAGTCATATGCGCCCTGTGTAACACCTTAAATTGTATCAGGCTTACCCTGGCACACGACGTTGAGTTTACCCTACGTAGGGCATCAGCCCACAGCCCCATCTCAATCTCCTCCCTCAGTTCTTCTTCCCATTTCCCTCTCAGCTCATCTACCATGATCTCCCCCTCATCCCTCATTTCCCTGTATATGTCCGACACCTTACCGTCCCCCACCCATGTCTCTGAGATCACTCTATCCTGCACCTCCTGCGTCGGGAGCTGCGGGAATTCCCTCACCTGTTGCCTCGCAAAAGCCCTCAATTGCATGAACCGAAATGCATTCCCTTGGGGCAACCCATATTTTTCCGTCAGCGCTCCCAGACTCGCAAACGTCCCATCTACAAACAGATCTCTCAGTTGTACTACCCCAGCTCTTTGCCATGCTCCAAATCCCCCATCCATTCTCCCCGGAACGAACCTATGATTGTTTCTTATCGGGGACCGCACCGAAGCTCCCGTCCTTCCCCTATGCCGTCTCCACTGCCCCCAAATTTTCAATGTAGCCACCACCACCGGGCTTGTGGTGTATTTCTTTGGTGAGAACGGCAATGGTACCGTCATCATTGCTTGTAGGCTAGTCCCCCTGCAGGACGCCCTCTCCAATCTCTTCCACGCCGCTCCCTCCCCTTCTCCCATCCACTTACACACCATTGAAACATTGGTGGCCCAGTAGTACTCACTTAGGCTCGGTAGTGCCAGCCCCCCCCCCCCTCTACTACGCTGCAAGAATCCCCTCCTCACTCTCTGGGTCTTCCCGGCCCACACAAAACTCATAATACTCTTCTCGATTCTTTTGAAAAAAGCCTTCGTGATCACCACCGGGAGGCACTGAAACACAAAAAGGAATCTCGGGAGGACCACCATTTTAACCGCCTGCACCCTACCTGCCAATGACAGGGACACCATGTCCCATCTCTTAAAGTCCTCCTCCATCTGTTCCACCAGCCGTGTTAAATTAAGCCTGTGTAATGTACCTCAATTCTTGGCTATCTGGATCCCCAAGTACCGGAAGTCCCTTGTTACCTTCCTCAACGGTAAATCCTCTATCTCTCTCTGCTCTGCTCCCCTGGATGCACCATAAACAACTCACTTTTCCCCATGTTCAGTTCATACCCTGAAAAATCCCCAAACTCCCCAAGTATCCACATTATCTCTGGCATCCCCTCCGCCGGTGTTGATTCCCAAATTTCTTTCTCCGTCAGTCTGGCCTCAATAAAAGTTGAGATGGATTTGCACGTAAAAAGAAGTTATTTATTTATCTTGCAAGCTTGATTCATCTTACAGAAACATAAGAGACATCCAGTCTCCTACACTCCAGAAAGCGAATGAACAAAAAGACAAAGGGATCTCTGCAAATCAATTCAAATGGTATCAAGTTTCACATACTCGACGCCCATAGGTCAGCCTATATCCCTCCTGACCTGTTTGATCTATTCTGATTGGCTCACTTCCAATCCCTTTCTCTGGCCCCTATCAATGCAGCATCACTCTCATAGACACACCTCTTCCTGATTTTTCCATGCGGTCTCAGTCCCTTTGTCTCTATCTGCCAGAATCAAAGTGGCTTATTTCTACATTACATTAACTAGTATCTGTAAAGTAACTATTGTATATCACATTCGTCACCGGGTCCGCCACATATAGCAAAAAATCATCCGCATACAGAGATACCTGATGTTCTTCTCTTTCTCCCCCCCCCCCCCCCCCCCTCCTCCTGAGTACTCCCCTCCACTTCCTGGAACCCCTCAATGCTATGGCCAGGGGTTCAATCGCCAGTGCAAACAATAACGGGGACAGAGGGCATTCCTGCCTCGTCCCTCTATGGAGCCGAAAATAGTCAGACCCCCGTCCATTCGTGACCACGGTCGCCAACGGGGCCCTATACAGCAACTGTACCCACCTGATATACCCATCCCCAAAACCAAATCTCCTCTGCATCTCCCACAAATAATCCCACTCCACTCTATCAAATGCTTTCTCGGCATCCATCGCCACCACTATCTCCGCTTCCTCCTCTGGTGGGGGCATCATCATTACCCCTAGCAGCCTCCGTATATTTGTATTCAGCTGTCTCCCCTTCACAAACCCAGTTTGGTCCTCATGAACCACCCCCGGGACACAATCCTCTATCCTCATTGCCATTACCTTGGCCAGAATCATAGCATCCACATTCAGGAGGGAAATGGGCCTCTAGGACCCGCATTGCAGCGGGTCTTTTTCCTTCTTTAGGAGGAGCGATATCGTTGCCTCTGACATAGTCGGGGGCAGCTGCCCCCTTTCCCTCGCCTCATTAAAGGTTCTCATCAGTAGCGGGGCCACAAGTCCATATATTTCCTATAGAATTCAACTGGGAATCCGTCTGGTCCCGAGGCCTTCCCCGCCTGCATGCTCCCAATCCCTTTCACTACTTCCTCCGTCTCAATCTGTGCTCCCAGTCCCACCCTCCTGCTCCTCCACCTTAGGAAATTCCAGCTGATCCAGAAAGCACATCATTCTCTCCTTCCCATCCGGGGGTTGAGCTTCATATAATCTTTCGTAAAATGCCTTGAACACTCCATTCACTCTCTCCGCTCCCCGCTCCTTCTCTCCCTCCTCATCTCTCACCCCCCCCCCCCCATCTCCCTCGCTGCTCCCCTTTTCCTCAGTTGGTGGGCCAGCAACCTGCTCGCCTTCTCCCCGTATTCGTACTGTACACCCTGTGCCTTCCTCCATTGTGCCTGTGCATTACCCGTAGTCAACAAGACAAATTCTACATGTAGCCTTTGCCTTTCTCTGTACAGTCCCTCCTCCGGTGCCTCCGCATATTGTCTGTCTACCCTCAGAAGTTCTTTCAACAACCGCTCCCTTTCCCTACCCTCCTGCTTTCCTTTATGTGCCCTAATAGATATCAGCTCCCCTATAACCACTGCCTTCAGCGCCTCCCAGACCACTCCCACCTGTACCTCCCCATTGTCATTGAGTTCCAAGTACCTTTCAATACACCCCCCACCCTTAAACACACCCCCTCATCTGCCAATAATCCCATGTCCATTCTTCAGGGTGGACGCTGTTGTTTTTCTTCCCCTATCTCCAGGTCCACCCAATGTGGAGCATGATCCGAAATGGCTATAGCCGTGTACTCCCGCCCCGTCACCTTTGGGATCAGTGCCCTTCCCAAAACAAAAAAATCTATTCGTGATTAAACTTTGTGGACATAGGAGGAAAACGAAAACCCCTTACTCTTAGGTCTACTAAATCTCCAGGGGTCTACTCCTCCCATCTGCTCCATAAAGTCCTTAAGCACCCTAGCTGCAGCCGGCCTCCTTCCGGTCCTGGACCTCGATCTGTCCAGCCCTGGGTCCAGCACCGTATTAAAATCTCCACCCATTACCAACTTCCCCACTTCTAGGTCCGGGATTCGTCCTAACATACGCCTCATAAAGTTGGCATCATCCCAGTTCGGGGCATACACGTTCACTAATACCACTGCCTCCCCTTGCAATTTGCCACTCACCATCACTTATCTGCCGCCACTATCCGCCACTATAGTCTTTGCCTCAAACATTACCCGCTTCCCCACTAGTATGGCCACCCCCCTGTTTTTTGCGTCTAGCCCCGAATGAAACACCTGCCCCACCCATCCTTTGCGTAGTCTGACCTGGTCTATCAGCTTCAGATGCGTCTCCTGAAGCATAACCACATCTGCCTTAAGTTTCTTTAGGTGTGCGAGTACCCGTGCCCTCTTAATCGGCCGGTTCAGCCCTCTCACATTCCACGTGATCAACCGGGTTGGGGGCTCTCTACACCCCCCCCCCCCCCTTGACGACTAGCCATCTCCTTTTTCAATCCAGCTCCTCACCCGGTTCCCACGTAGCCGTATCTCCCCCAAGCGGCGCCCCCCCCGCCCTGACCCCCCCCATACCAGCTCCCCCTTCTCCCCAGCAGCAGCAACCCAGTTAACCCCCCCCCCCCCCCGCCGCTAGATCTCAAACTAGCGTAATTGCACCCCCCATGTTGCTCCCAGAAGTCAGCAAACTCTGGCCGACCTCGGCTTCCCCCCGTGACCTCGGCTCACACTGCGAGGCCCCCTCCTTCCTGTTCCCGCCGTGATTACCATAGCGCGGGAACAAAGCCCGCGCTTCCCTTTTGGCCCCGCCCCCAATGGCTGGCGTCCTCAGCTCCTCATCCTCTCTTCCCCCCCCCCCCCCAACGACATGGGGAAGAGAGAAAAGGGTCGCAGGATTAACAACTTGGGAAGTCATCTCTTCCCTCTTTTCCCCCCCTTCATCCCACATATTCACCCCCCCACTTTGTCCCAAATGTTCTTTTTCTGGCCCGCTCACTCCAGTTTCTCCTCAACAATAAATGTCCACGCCTCATCTGCCGTTTCGAAGTAGTGGTGTTTCCCTTGATGTGTGACCCACAGTGTTGCCGGTTGCAGCATTCGAAATTTAATCTTCCGTTTGTGCAGCACTGCCTTGGCCCGATTAAAGCTTGCCCTCCTTCTCGCCACCTCCGCACTCCAATCTTGATATACGCGGATCACTGCGTTCTCCCACCTACTGCTCCGAGTTTTCTTTGCCCATCTGAGGACCATCTCTCTGTCCTTATATCGGAGAAATCTCACCACTATGGCTCGAGGAATTTCTCCAGCCCTCGGTCTTCGCGCCATAACTCGATAGGCTCCCTCCACCTCCAGCGGACCCGTCGGGGCCTCCGAATCCATTAACGAGTGCAGCATCGTGCTCACATATGCCCCGACGTCTGCCCCTTCTACACCTTCGGGAAGACCAAGAATCCTTAAGTTCTTCCTCCTCGCATTATTCTCCAGCACCTCCATCCTTTCCACACACCTTTTGTGTTGTGCCTCGTGCATCTCCGTTTTCACCACCAGGCCCTGTATGTCGTCCTCATTCTCAACAGCCTTTGCCTTCACGACCCGAAGCTCCTGTTCCTGGGTCTTTTGCTCCTCCTTTAGCCCCTCAATCGCTTGTAATATCGGGGCCAACAGCTCCTTCTTCTTCTCCTTTTTGAGTTCTTCCACGCAACGCCGCAGGAACTCTTGTTGGTCAGGGCCCCATATTAAACTGCCTCCTTCCGACGCCATCTTGCTTTGTGCCTGCCTTCCTGGCCGCTGCTCTAGAGGATCCTCCGCAATCCGGCCACTTTCCTCTCCTTTTTCCATCCGTGTCCAGGGGGGATTCCCTTCTGGTTTACCGCACAGTGTTTTTTGCCGTTAAAATTGCCGTTGGGGCTCCTATCAAGAGCCCAAAAGTCCATTCCACCGGGAGCTGCCGAAACGTGCGACCTAGCTGGTCATCGCCGCACCCGAAAGTCAATATTAAACTTCTTAACTTCACACTTGAAAAGAAGGTTGCAATTGTCCGTTTAAGGGCAGCATGGTAGCACAAGTGATTAGCACTGTGGTTTCACAGCGTCAGGGGCCCAGGTTCGGTTCCCCGCTGGGTCACTGTCTGTGTGGTGTCATGTTCTCCCCGTGTCTGCGTGGGTTTCCTTCGGGTGCTCCGGTTTCCTCCCACAGTCCAAAGACTGATTAGGTGGATTGGCCATGATAAATTGTCCTTCATGTCCAAAAATGTTAGGAGGGGTTATTCAGTTACGGGGATAGGGTGGAAGTGGGTCGGTGCAGACTCGACGGGCCGAATGGCCTCCTTCTGCACTATGTTCTATGTAAACAAACTACTCAATTTTCCATTAAGCAACAAAAGAAACAGACAACTCTTACTGTAGGAGAATTGTGGACTCTGGCAGATCAGAATTCAACTCCTCTCTCCAAAGTTTCTCCACAAAACCTTTCTCTCCACAGCTTTCTCCACCAAAATGTCCAAAAGGTAGTTTCTCCAAAAACTACCTCTCTCGACAGCTTCTCAAAATGTCTCTCTGCATTCCTTGGCTCCACCCAGCAATTACCTCCTCTCCCAAAGGGAGAGGCAAATTATCTCTGCAGGCTGCAAAGCACTTGAACTCCCCAAGGACTTTCCCAGTCAAACCACAGTCCATTAGTCTAGACTGAAAAACACATTCCTTTGTCAATTTCAGATGATACAAAGTTAGGTGGGAGGATGAGCTGTGAGGAGGATGCAGAGATGCTTCACTGGGATTTTGTCAGGTTGAGTGAGTGGGCATATGCATGGTAGATGCAGTATAATGTGGATAAATATGAGTTTATCCACTTTGATAGCAAAAGATAGGGAGGCAGATTATTATTTGAATGTGTAAATTGATAGAGGCGGATACTCAGCAAGACCTTGATGTCCTCGTGCGGGGGGTGGTTTCAGGATATTAAACTTGATGATCAGCCATGATCATCATGAATGATCGAGCACGCTCAAAGGGCCGAGAATGACCACCTCTTCTTTTCTATGCATGTTTCAATGTAATTTCACCTTCTGGCTGCAATAACACCCAGGCCCTGCAAAACAGAATTCTTTAAGAAACTAAATCATTGCAGTCAAACACATTCCAACCCAAGGCTTTTGACGAATGTGATATAAAATAGTTACTTTAGAGTTACTAGTTAATGTAATGTAGAAATAAGCACTTTGATTCTGGCAGTTAGGGACAAAGGGGTTTGAGACCGCATGGAAAAAGCAGGAAGAGGTGTGTCTATGAGAGTGATGCTGCATTGATAGGGGCCAGAGAAAGGGATTGGAAGTGAGCCAATCAGAATAGATCGAACAGGTCAGGAGGGACATAGGCTGACCTATGTCCGTCGAGTATGTGAAACTTGATACCATTTGAATTGATTTTGCAGAGATCCCTTTGTCTTTTAGTTCAGTCGTTTTCTGGGGTGTAAGAGGCTGGATGTCTCTTACGTTTCTGTAAGATGATTCAAGCTTGCAAGCTAAATAAATAACTTCTTTTTACGTGCGAATCCATCTCAACTTTTATTGAGGCCAGACTGACAGAGAAAGAAATTTGGGGATCAACACTTTTAACCCTTAAATTGCCCAATACTTAGAATCCAATATTCCTAAAGTCCTCCAGTTGTCGCAGGTATTACTGGAACTCCATCCTTCACATGAGGGTTTCCAAACTCCACTCAGAAAGAACACACTTTGAAATCTTTTTGCAAAAAACACTTTCTGATGAATTCACCAAGGATCCACAACCAGAACTTCAACTCTCTTTTCAGTGTTCCTGTACCCTGGGACACCACATGCACTCAAGCTTCTATACAATCTCTAAGGTTCCCGGCCATGCCAATAGAACACCTTTGCTTCGCACTGTATTGAGGTGTCACCTAACTTATGATTACTTCTGATGTCTGGCTGCTTTTTAGCTGACCTCTCCACGCCTGTACCTGCAGTTCAACTGGGAGTCTCTCTCTCTCTCTCTCTCTCTCTCCCCCGCCCCTTTCTTTAATTTCAGTGAACCGTACCTTGTTCAGATGTTGATTCTATGCCCCTTTGACTTTACGGTCTTCATTCCCTGGTTTCCCCATAGCTTCTGGGACATGCTTTATGTCCCTGACTCTATTGTCCTGCTGCCAGCTTTTGTGATAAATCTCTTGCTTCTGGGTGACCTGGCTCTAGACTGAAACTCAAAATGCTTCTGCTCTTCGGTAAGGGCCTCTGGTTGCTAAGCAGATTAGTGTTTTTTTTAACCCCGTGTAATTGCTTTCAAATCATTAAACCTCAATTTCAGTGCAGGCAATGTTTAAAGTGAAACCTATAGACATGCACCTTTGTTAACATGAAACTAGCTGAAGTTTTAACCCTCACTTAGTGCACAAATACAGAAACACAAATTAAGCTTAAAATTCGACCTTATTTCTAACACAATACAAGCATAAATTATTAAACTATCTCAATTTCCTAACAAAACCCTCCAGCTTCGGGCAGGACCAAAACATGTGAAGGTGGTTTGCAGGGCTCCTCCCACAGCGCTCGCACTCATCCTCCAGTCGGCTCATCGTCGCCCTTGTGAGGCACAATGCAATTTCCACGATTAACTTTGTCTATTAAATGGACAGTACAGGATTTTGTTATCGGTCTAATTGGAGCTGCTTTTGGTGTGTTGTGAGTGAAGCAACTGCAATAGGTCCAATGTCCACTTCAGGAAATCAAAATTAATTGAAAAAATCCCTTGTAATGCTAAGATCATCGTATATTGAAACTCCTGTGGCTGAGTGAACCTGCATCAATGATTGTCATGTTTGACTATCCCATGTCCCCCTCCGCTTTGGGAACCTGCTGAATAGAGATGCGCTGGTTGAAAATGTGACCTGGCATTCATAGATGTCATGCTAACAGTGCATACTGCCACCACCGTATGATTCACTGCAATTGCAGTGTTGAGGTTTTTTTTGCAGGGAGATAGGAACTTGGTAGAATACATAACTCTTTTCTGCAAATGGTGCCTCTTTAATCTTAGACCATGCCTTTCATTTCATCGGGGATTGTTGCTCCGTTCAAACTTTACAATGCCCAACAGTGCTACGCATTTCTGGCCGATCATTCAAGCCCGGCTTCTTCAGCAATGTAGAGTGTATAGTTCCACGAAGAACTCCATCACAGCACTATAGTGTCAGAGGGAAGAAAAGTTGCCCCCCCCCCCCCCCCCCCCCCCCAGATTTAGAACTGCAGTGGATTTGGAAATCACTGCAGTGCAAAAGACTTACTTTCTACGATGCAAATCCAGAATATACCCCGCCCCCCCCCAAGATTATTTTGATGGTGGATGCTGGTTGCTTTTGTCATTTTGGAATCTTTCCAGCCAAATAGGATGGGTTGGGTTGGTCAAGCATGACGGTCATTGATGCAGGTCCAGTTAAACAGAGGAGTTCTGGGCCGCAATCTCAGCACAGCATGGGATGTTTCAGTTGACTCTGATTTAGAAGTGGGCATTGGACTTATTACAGTTGCTTCAGTGGAACAGAAGTCTGTACAATACACCAAGAAGGGTTTCCGGCATTTTAAATTTGATACCAACTCGATTGAACAACATAAAAGAAATTGATTGTTGCCAAAACAAATGAGGATCAGAGGAATGCCATTTCTTCCCCCATAATGTCGGAAGTGTTTATCTGTTTTTCCAGCCACTAGTGATTTCTGCCCATAATCTTGATTTAACCTACGAAAAGAGTTTATTTTCCAGTAGTGGAAATGAAAATACACTGTGTAATTTAAGTGCATAAAAATGTGCTTTGTGGGAATTTGGTGTTGAATCTTCTGCTGTCAAGATTATTTATTCTTGCATCTCCCTGCGAATGACCACTGTTGGAAAAGGTACAGGCTGTCTCCTGCACAGTAACAAAACGACCTCCACTGTGAGCACAGCATTCAAAGTTCGAACATAACCAGGCATTAACTTGCCAGCTATCTGAGTCACATGTTACAGCAGTAGACTGTAGTAAAGTTTTTAAATAAAGCTTGACACTGACCCCTATTTTGTGTGCAGACCCTGGTTATTCTGCAGATCCAGTGGGGGGTTTTGTCAAAGAAAACCAGTTAATTCATTAAAATTAGGGCGTATCTTTATCTGAGAGGGAACATAAGTGGGTGCAACTCGTTTTGAAGAAAATACGCCGTCATAAAAGATTGAACTCTTGACGGGAAAGTTGTGTGAGAGAAACAAAAAAATACACTTTTCCAGCTTATATTTAAATGCCTTGGTACAAACATAAATAAAATAGATCTATAATCTTCAAACGGTAATACAATTTTATGCTTTACTTTTCAGCAGAGTCAACCCAAAGAAATTGAAATCTGGATTTGATGGGCCCTGTGTTTCAGTAAATGTCACTGCCTTGTTACTTCTGCTCAGTTTCAACTATTTAAATTCTTGAATTGTGTTGATGGTTGGGATTATTTTTCTTTCTGCACGGATATTAATTTCATTAGCTTTTGCATTTTTAACATGATTATAACTTGGAGGGTAAAGAAGGACTTGCATACTGAGACCCAGGCTATTAGAATAGATGGCATTGAGGTACGTAGGGAAGAGGTGTTGGCAATTCTGGACAGGCTGAAAATAGATAAGTCCCCGGGACCTGATGGGATTTATCCGAGGATTCTCTGGGAGGCCAGGGAAGAGATTGCTGGACCTTTGGCTTTGATTTTTATGTTATCATTGGCCACAGGAATAGTGCCAGAGGACTGGAGGATAGCAAATGTGGTCCCTTTGTTCAAAAAGGGGAGCAGAGACAACCCCGGCAACTATAGACCGGTGAGCCTCACGTCTGTAGTGGGTAAAGTCTTGGAGGGGATTATAAGAGACAAGATTTATAATCATCTAGATAGGAATAATATGATCAGGGATAGTCAGCATGGCTTTGTGAAGGGTAGGTCATGCCTCACAAACCTTACCGAGTGCTTTGAGAAGGTGACTGAACAGGTAGACGAGGGTAGAGCAGTTGATGTGGTGTATATGGATTTCAGTAAAGCATTTGATAAGGTTCCCCACGGTAGGCTATTGCAGAAAATACGGAGGCTGGGGATTGAGGGTGATTTAGAGATGTGGATCAGAAATTGGCTAGCTGAAAGAAGACAGAGGGTGGTGGTTGATGGGAAATGTTCAGAATGGAGTTCAGTCACAAGTGGCGTACCACAAGGATCTGTTCTGGGGCCGTTGCTGTTTGTCATTTTTATCAATGACCTAGAGGAAGGCGCAGAAGGGCGGGTGAGTAAATTTGCAGACGACACTAAAGTCGGCGGTGTTGTCGACAGTGGAAGGATGTAGCAGGTTACAGAGGGACATAGATAAGCTGCAGAGCTGGGCTGAGAGGTGGCAAATGGAGTTGAATGTAGAGAAGTGTGAGGTGATTCACTTTGGAAGGAATAACAGGAATGCGGAATATTTGGCTAATGGTAAAGTTCTTGGAAGTGTGGATGAGCAGAGGGATCTAGGTGTCCATGTACATAGATCCCTGAAAGTTGCCACCCAGGTTGATAGGGTTGTGAAGAAGGCCTATGGAGTGTTGGCCTTTATTGGTAGAGGGATTGAGTTCATGAGGTCCTGTTGCAGCTGTACAAAACTCTGGTACGGCCGCATTTGGAGTATTGCGTACAGTTCTGGTCACTGCATGAGAGGAAGGACGTGGAGGCTTTGGAGCGGGTGCAGAGGAGATTTACCAGGATGTTGCATGGTATGGAGGGAAAATCTTATGAGGAAAGGCTGATGGACTTGAGGTTGTTTTCGTTAGAGAGAAGAAGGTTAAAAGGAGACTTAATAGAGGCATACAAAATGATCAGGGGGTTAGATAGGGTGGACAGTGAGAGCCTTCTCCCGCGGATGGAAATGACTGGCATGAGGGGACATAGCTTTAAACTGAGGGGTAATAGATATAGGACAGAGGTCAGAGGTAGGTTCTTTACGCAAAGAGTGGTGAGGCCGTGGAATGCCCTACCTGCAACAGTAGTGAACTCACCAACATTGAGGGCATTTAAAAGTTTATTGGATAAGCATATGGATGATAATGGCATAGTGTAGGTTAGATGGCTTTTGTTTCGGTGCAACATCGTGGGTCGAAGGGCCTGTACTGCGCTGTATCGTTCTATATTCTTACTATCATTCTACATGGCAGGAAAAGGAGAGGGTGATAGATGTTTTAATCAAATTGAGCTACTTTGTCAGAAATCTATCTCCTTTGATATGCTGGCAAAGAGGAAAAATAACACATTGATGCAGTTCATTAGAGACTGAGGAATCTATAACTTTTCCGCCATTTCTATTTCAGTGCTCATTTCTTGGCCTGGATTACAATAACTCACTGATATAGAAATAACAACTGCAGAAAAATCCAAAAAAGTAGTTCACGCAGATTCATCTTTATTTGTTACTGGCATAAAAATGTTTTTCTGATAAGTTGATTAAATCTACTCTTGAATTCTTTTTTATGGCATTTGTTGTGGCATTTTGAAAAGTTCAGCATCTGGCCTGTGCGTTGGAAAAATGATTCTGGACCCTGTTCAATTTTATCTCTTCCCAGACACGCTGACAAATTCAGGGTAGATCTGCTTTTTACTTTCAGTCATAGCTTCAATTGAATCTTCGCTAGCTTTGGTGAATAATGCAGGGTCACCCAGAGACCGGTGATGAGGAATCAAAACTTTTCTTGCAGCTTGTAACATTTATTTCGCTAACAGAAGGTGAGTTTATTTTTCATCATCAGTACACAAGCAAAATACCGTGGATGCTGGCAATTTGAAATAAAGGCAAAAAATGCCTAAAATATTCAGGTCGGGCAGTATCAGTAAAAAAAATTTCTTTTATTTTAATTCATTAAAAAAATAAAAAAATAAAAATTTGTGTCCAATTCATTTCTTCCAATTAAGGGGCAATTTAGCGTGTCCAGTCACCTCCCCTGCACATCTTTGGGGTGTGGGGGTGAAACCCACACAAACACGGAGAATGCGCAAACGCCACACGGACAGTGACTCAGAGCTGGGATCGAACCTGGGACCTTGGCGCCGTGAGGCAGCAATGCCAACCACTGCACCACCGTGCTACCCCTTAATTTATTTTTAATGGAGAGAGCAAAGCTTTAGAAGTGACAGCTATACAGCAAACAAGAATAGAGTTCAATTTTATATAAATATTTTGTAGAATATCCAGTGATTGAGCCATTTTGTCTTCCAGCAAATAATGTTGACAAGAGTTCAGTCATGAAAAGTCTTTATATTGTGACAATGTGCCAATATATTACACTACAGTAAATGTCGCTCATAATATTTTCTGGTTGGTTAAAAGTTCAATCCTTGTTTTATTGGATACGTTTGGGTGTTAATTATTTGTGTTCAAACTTTAATTTTAAATGGGCAGTTGTAGTACAGAGTGAAATTGTTCTGAAGCAAATCCCGGTTACTGCAAAGAAATGCTGGTACTATAGTTTTTGCTGAAGCAGTGTCCTGACCGGAAACATGCTATAAGAACTAGGAGCAGGAGTAGGCCATCTGGCCCCTTGAGTCTGCTCCACCATTCAATGAGATCATGGCTGATCTTTTGTGGACTCAGCTCCACTTTCCGGCCCGAACACCATAACCCTTAATCCCTTTATTCTTCAAAATACTATCTATCTTTATCTTAAAAACATTTAATGAAGGAGCCTCAACTGCTTCACTGGGCAAGGAATTCCGTAGATTCACAACCCTTTGGGTGAAGAAGTTCCTTCTAAGCTCAGTCCTAAATCTGCTTCCTCTTATTTTGAGGCTATGCCCCCTAGCTCTGCTTTCACCCGCCAGTGGAAACAACCTGCCTGCATCTATCCTATCTATTCCCTTCATAATTTTATATGTTTCTATAAGATCCCCCCCCCCGCATCCTTCTAAATTCCAACGAGTACAGTCCCAGTCTACTCAACCTCTCCACGTAATCCAACCCCTTCAGCTCAGGGCAGCACGGTAGCATAGTGGTCAGCACAATTGCTTCACAGCTCCAGGGTCCCAGGTTCGATTCCCAACTTGGGTCACTGTCTGTGCAGAGTCTGCACGTTGTCCCCATGTGTGCGTGGGTTTCCTCCGGGTGCTCCGGTTTCCTCCCACAGTCCAAAGATGTGCAGGTTAGGTGGATTGGCCATGCTGAATTGCCCTTAGTGTCCAATATTGCCTTTCGTGTTGGGTGGGGTTACGGGGACAGGGTGGCGGTGTGGGCTTCGGTAGGGTGCTCTTTCCAAGAGCCGGTGCAGACTCGATGAGCCGAATGGCCTCCCTCTGCACTGTAACTTCTATGACTTCTATGATTAACCTAGTGAATCTCCTCTGCACACCCTCCAGTACGTCCTTTCTCAGGTAAGGAGACCAAACCTGAACACCACACTAATTAGTGGCCTCACTAACACCTTATACAATTGCAGAATAACCTCCCTAGTCTTAAACTCCACCCTCTAGCAATGAAGGACAAAACTCCATTTTCCGCCTTAATCACCTGTAAACCAACTTTTTGGGACTCATGCACTAGCACGTCCAGGTCTCTCTGCACAGCAACCTGTTTTAATATTTTATTATTTAAATAATAATCCCTTTTGCTGTTATTCCTACCAAAATGGATAACCTCACATTTGTCAACATTATATTCCATCTGCCAGACCCTAGCCCATTCACTTGACCTATCCAAATCCCTCTGCAGACTTCTGGTATCCTCTGCACTTTTTGCTTTACCACTCATCTTGGTGTCGTCTGCAAAACTTGGACACATTGCACTTGATCCCCAACTCCGAATCATCTACGTAAATTGTGAACAGTTGTGGGCCCAACACTGATCCCTGAGGGACACCACTAGCTACTGATTGCCAACCAGAGAAACACCCATTAATCCCCACTCTTTGCTTTCTATTAATTAACCAATCCTCTATCCATGCTACTATTTTACCCTTAATGACATGCTTTATTATCTTATGCAGCAACCTTTTGTGTGGCACCTTGTCAAAAGCTTTCTGGAAATCCAGATATACCACATCCATTGGCTCCCCGTAATCTACCGCACTAGTAATGTCCTCAAAAAATTCCACTAAATTAGTTAGGCACGACCTGCCCTTTATGAACCCATGCTGCGTCTGCCCAATGGGACAATTTCCATCCAGATGCCTCGCTATTTCTTCCTTGATGATAGATTCCAGCATCTTCCCTACTACCGAAGCTAAGCTAACTGGCCTATAATTACCCCCTTCCTGCTTACCTCCTTTTTGAAACAGTGGTGTCACGTTTGCTAATTTCCAATCTGCCGGGACCACCCCAGAGTCTAGTGAATTTTGGTAAATTATCACTAGTGTATTTGCAATTTCCCTAGCCATCTCTTTTAGCACTCTGTCAGGGCTGAGACTTGTCTACCTTTAGCCCAATTAGCTTGCCCATCACTACCTCCTTAGTGATAACAGTCATATCAAGGTCCTCACCTGTCATAGCCTCATTTCCATCAGTCAACATCGGAACAGTTGGAACAAGCAATGATAAACCTGTTCATTGATAAACTACTTTGTTTGCTTGTGCCGGAGTAGAAACTGATATTGAACCCCAAAAGAAAATGCTGGAAAATCTCAGCAGGTCTGGTAGCATCTGTAGGGAGAGAAAAGAGCTAACGCTTAGAGTCCAGATGACCCTTTGTCAAAGCGAATTCTAGAATCCGCAGTAATTTGCTTTCAACTGATATTGAACCTCCAGCTAAACTTTTTAGATCCTTAAATCTGTGGGTTGAAATAAATGGTTCCCAAGACGATAATTTGCACTGTTTTCAATTTTGCCTCTTGTGATAATTCAAGTCCCTTGAGGTATTCTGTGAGCTGAGTCACCAGTTGGGGGCTGTTTCAACAGTTCCCCATAGTACGGGTCAGAAAAGTGGTTAAAATGCTGCAAAAAAACATTTAACTTGGATGTCACAATTATAGCCATTTTTTTGTGCTGGTGGGTGGGGAAGATAACTGGAAAGGTCATATGGGAACGGCAAAGGTTGCTGTTGCAATGTTGTGGTGAAGGAGCTTTACTTCACTGTAGTATAAATACTTGGTACTGATCACATTTGTTTTAAGATTGATAACTCCCACAATGTTGATGGTGGGTAATTTTGTGACAAAGTAATTGAACGTCAAGGCAAGATGGTTAAGTTTTCTCTTGTTGGAGATGGTCATTGCCTGGCACTCGAGTAGTGCTAATGTTACTGAATGTTTGGAAGCTTTATTGCCCAGTAGCTGATCAGATCTGAAGTACTGCCAAATTTAAACACAAGTCACACCTTTTTACAGGTTTTAATGACCTTCAAAGTCTGGGTGTGAGTTGTGGGTTCAATCAATCTTAGCATCTGGAAAATAGGTATAAATTTGGCACCAGTCTGGAGACCGAAACAATGGATTTTAGGGTATTTTCTGACCTTAATTCAGGGAATTTTCTGCATCACTTGGCAATTAGAGTGAGTAAGAGATTGCTGGATTTCATTTGATGCTGGCTAACTAGGCTGGAGCGAGATGGGCACGTTTTCAAGAATAAATAGTTGAAGCAATGCATTATTGAGGAATAGCTGGGACGTATTCAACTTTGTTTATAGCACCTGTTTTGACATTGTTGTCCCTCCTTCACGGCCTATTGAAATGTGCTCTGCTCAGTTTAGTATCCGAGAACAATCAGTAACTTAGAACACCTAAGTGAAGGTAGAAACGTGGGACTGACTCTGGATTGTCAGAAACCAGACATATGACTTGAGGTGCGTTGGGATCCTGTGAATGTGCTGACTGTCATAGTAATTGCCTGGGAAGTTTGAACTTAAGGCAGCTTTGCTTCTGATTCCCAGCATCCTCTGTGACTACCTCAGAGTTGGATTCTGTGGGACGTATCTGGACGGTTACAAAATGTTGGACAGAAAAATCCAGTCTAACCCTTGTGTAACTGCAGAGCTGACCTGACGACCTGATTAACCCCTGATCCTTCCAGCCAAGCTGACTAATGCCCTCCCCCAACTGATATTACTACCCCAGAATCCGCCTGCTCTCAGCAGCCACCTTGTCCATTCACTCATTCATCCATTCACCCAATCACTAACATTCACACTGGCATTTAAACTACCGTACCCCAACCAGTGCTGTAAAAAGTGGGTGTGACTTGACTTCTCTCTCACATTACAGTGCTGTGATGGAGTTTTTGTGGCACTGTACGCTCTGCATTTCTAAAGAAGCCAGGCTTGGGAGATCTAGCCAGAAATGCAGAGCACTGTTAGGGCGCTTGAAAAGTTTGAGCGGAGCAGCAATCAGTGTTGTAACAAAAGAGAAGGTTGAATATAATGTGAAAGCCAGGAGAGATTACGTGATAAAAGTTGATGCACAAAGCAAAAGGAGCTGGTAACTGGACTGGTTGAAATAGGTCCACAGGGGGTGTAGAACCCGACACTACAGAAGAGGGCCATTTGGCTCACTGACGCCCAGTCCTCCATCCACCCCACCCTATCCCTGTAACCTAACCTGAACATCCCTGGACACTAATTGGCAATTTAGCATGGCCAATCCACCTAACCCGCACATCTTTGTGGGAGGAAACCAGAGCACCCGGAGGAAACCCACACCGACATAGTACAAACCCCAAACAGACAGTCACCCAAGGCCAAAATTGAACCCGGGTCCCTGGCGCTGTGAGGCAGCAGTGCTACCCACTATGCCACCTATTTAACCATCTGCTATTCTCCAACCCACTACACTGTACTCATCTTTTTCCTTCTATGATTATATTCTTCTACCCCAAGCTGCTTGTTTGTGATATCTTGCAGTTCTGATGAATGTGTTGTGTCTCAATGGTCAACATTTGATCAGATGAACTTGGGTTGGGTGGTTGCTTTGTTGAACACAAGTGTGACCGTGAGCTTCTGAATACTTGCCAGTCCCACTCTGTCACTGGCTATTTTCCTGTAACGAAGCTCAAATGGAAGATCAAGAGGATTGAATATACAATCTTCCAGACTCACTGAATTCAACAATTTCAGATCATAACTACTGATCACACACTTTAAAAAAAAAAAAGGTGCTGGTAATGTTTCCAGTCTTGCCATTCACACCTCTTCTACACTCACATTTTGTTTCTTGACTTGTAAACAAATAGGAGTTGCAGAGTCATCACTAACAGCTGACTTCTGAAAAAGTGAGAGCAGAGGTTGTGGTCAGAAATTATGAACTCCATTTGGAAGGCCTAAATGAAAGATTAAGTTCTATCTTCAAGCTTGTATTGAGAAGAGATCCCCAAGGAGAGAGGTGAGTGTATGAGAAACTTGAAGTCATGTTTGCAGACAGAATGGAGGCACTCTGCAATGTGGTCAAACCAATTTGTGTTTGGTTTTACCCAATGTAGGGAAGACAACAACATGAGCAATGAATGCAGTATACTAAGTTGAAGGCAGTACAAGTAAATTGCTGTTTCACCTGCAAAGGAATGTTTGGTGCTCCAGATGGTGGGAAGGCTGGAGGTAAAGGGGAAGCATGTTACATCTCTTGCGCTTCCATCGGAAGACATGACAAGAAGTATGGGGTATAGAATGAGTTTGACATTTTTCATGAGGTGTTTCATTGACCGAACTTTGACATGGAACACACGCACACACAGTTGGATCTCATTGGTCTTTTGGGGTAGATTGCAACTTTATTCAATGTCAGAATCCAGAACTGCAGCATGTAAATTCATACTATTCTGCTCTGATGAGGACTTTAAAATGAATTGAGGCAAGTAACTAGTATCAACAATGCAAGATCATACTGTGGTGATGCTTCAATTTTGATTACGGAAGTTGTCGACCTGACCTTATTTGCTAGACAGGAGGTTCAGTGATGAGCTTGTTACCTTATTGTTGCAGTGGAATGGAAGTAGTATTGGCTGGTTAGCTATTAAAATAGAAAGATTAAAAAAAGTTTTGGAATGGTAGGGAAATCCAGAAAATTGCATGTGGAAAAAAAAGAGTAACAGTCAGTAAAATAAAAGCAAACTAGTGCAGATGCTGGAAATCTGAAATTGATTTTGTTTGACGGGCATTTATTTTAGGTACTTAAGGATGCAGGTAGAGTAGGATTGGGCTCTGCTTTGGAAATTAAACTAAGTCTGGTGGGTAGGTTAAGGCTGACCTACAGAAATGGGATAGCCTCCAATTTTCCTTGGCAGGCTGAGTGAAGATCTGTGAAAATGAACATTCTGCCACTGGTTCTGTTCCTATTCCAATGCTTGCCGTTTTTTTTGGGGGTTGCCAAAAACGTTTTTTGCAGGGTAGAGAGACTGATTATGTCCTTTATCTGGGTGGGTAAGATTGCTAGGATTTGGCCAATGGCCCTGCACAGGGGATGGCAATCTGGGGCTTGGCATTGCCAAGCCTGATCTTCTATTATTGGGTGGCAAATGAGGACAAGGTTTTGGGCTGGTGTGGGGACAAGGAGGCAGGCAGTTTGGGTGAGGATGGAATTCGGTTCATGTAGGGGGATGGGGCTGCGGGTACTGGCTTCCATTCTCTCCAAGAAAATATTTGTTTAACCTGGTGGTGGCAATTCCAGCAGTATTTTCAAGTAGCTAGGATGTTGAAGTTGGTGCCGATTGGTAATAGCCATGTTTGAGCCGGCAAGATTGGATGCCAAGTTTCAAGGCTGGGTGGCCAATGGGGTGGAAGGCATGGTGGGCTTGTTTCTGGAAGGGTGGTTCATGAGCCCGTAATACTCAGAGAAGTTTGGGTTTTACAGTCGGAAAATTTAGATACCTGCAGGTGAGGGTCCTTGCGATGAAACCGTCGTTTCCAGTAGGGCTGCTAGCCTCATTGCTGGAGAAGGTACTGTCACTCACCGGAATGGAAGAGGGGAGCACCGTGGGAATTTACAGGAGGATCATGGCAGGTTTACTGCACCCTTGGTGGGGACTAAGGCCAAGTGGGAGGAGGAGTTGGGGGTGGCATTAGACGAGGGGGTGTGGTGTGAGGCCTTGCGCAGGGTGAATGCTTGCTTGTTGAGGGCAAGATTGGGGCTGATACAGTTGAAGGTAGTGCATTGGGCACACTTAACTAGGGCTAGGATGAGTTGGCTGTTTGAGAGGGGGGAGGCTGTTTGAGAGGGGGGAGGATAAGTGTGAGCATTGTGGGAAGGGCCTGGCAAATCATATGCACATGTTCTGGGCATGTCCTGAGCTGGTGAGATTTGGTTTTCATCCTTCACCACGTCAGCGATTCTATATATGGAAATGGAGCCCAGTCCTCTGGTGGCCATATTTGGGGTGGCAGACCTGCCGGAGTTGCAGACTGGTGCGTATGTCTTGGCCTTCGCCTCTCTGATTGCTCGCGGGCGAGTGCTGTTGGAGTGGAGGTCAGCTTCCCCACCCATGTCTCTGTGTGGCTGGGGGATCTCGTGGAGTTTTTGCATTTTGAGAATATTAAATACATGTTAAGGGCGCAGTTGAGGGGTTTTATTCAGTTTTTTAGCCACTGGCCGAGTCGCCATCAGCTGTGCGCGGGGGGTTTGCTGTTTTGTTTGTGGGTGTGGTTTGTTTTATTTTATTCTATTCTGTATTCATTAAAAAATGTTCAATAAAAATATTTTTAAAAAAATGTCAGTGGAAACTTTTCTGCCCTACATTTTAGTTGAGAGAAGAAACTTTTGCATTTGAGCGGATTAGCTTTGATATTTTAACAGCTTTAATGGACATATTTGATGGGACCAGGACATGGTATCTTTTGCTGTCCCCTTCAAATTTAAATAGATACACAGCTTTTTGAGGGCCGCACTCCACTGACAGAGTCTTTTGATAGGCTGCATGTTTTAAAGCCATCTTTGACAAATTCCAATCTACAAAACCTGGTATATTGATTGGAAGCCACTCAGTAATTCAGTTTTCTGTGACCGGTGTGAAATAGAAAAATATTGCGTGTTATGCAATTTAGCAAACTTTGAATTAACTAGACCACAGAAAGGGTAACGGTCAATCCTGTGCTTAATCAGCATATTGTTAACTAATCTAACAGTTGACTACACTTCACCAGGAATGCATTGACTATTAAATACAAGGCCTGTATCAGAGTGTTCTTCTCGAGCTGAGTAGATGAGCTTTAAGAGAGGCTGTGGTGGAATTTAAAAATTACAATTTTACAGTTCATGTCCAAATACAGCAAGACCTGGACAATATCCAGGCTTAGGCTGACAAGTGGCAAGTTACATTCGCACCACATCAGTGCCAGACAATGACCATCTCTGACAAGAGAAGATCGAATCATTTCCCCATGACATTAAATACCATCACCATCACTGAATCCCCCACAATCAGAATCCTGGGGGGTACCATTGATCAGAAACTGATCTGGACTAGCCATATTAATACACCTACCAGGGCAGGGCAAAGACTAGCAATCCTATGGCAAGTAACTCATCTCTTGACCCCCCCCCCCCCCCCAAGCTTGGCACCATCTACGAGGCACTAGTCGGGAGTGTATTGGAATACTCTCCGCTTGCCTGGATGAGTGCAGCTCCAACAACACTGAAGAAGCTTGACACCATCCAGGACAAAGCAACCTGCTTGATTGTTCCCCCTTCCACAACATTCAAATCCTCCACCACTGACAAACTGTGGCAGCTGTGTGTACCTACAAGAAGTAACTTGCCAAGGTTCCTCAGCGTCTTCCAAACCCATGACCGCTACCATCTAGCAGGACAAGAACAGCAGATACTTGGGAACACCATCACCTGGAGATTCTCCTCCAAGTCGCTCACCACCCTGACTTGGAAATATATCGCCATTCCTTCACTGTCGCTGGGTCAAAATTCTGGAACGCCCTCCCCACCAACACTGGGTGTACCTACACCTCCGGGACTGCAGTAGTTCAAGAAGACAGCTCACCACCACTACCTTCTGAAGGGCAATGAGGGCTGGACAATAAATGCTGACCTAACCAGCGACACCCACGTTCTTTTTAAATGATTTTTTAAAAAAAACAGCGATGGTTTACCAGACTGATTCCTGGGATGGTGGGACTGATCCAAAAGAAGAGATTGAGTCGGTTAGGGTTATGTTTGCTGGAGTTCAGAAGAATAGGTGGGCGGGGAGAGGAATCTCGTAACCTATAAAATTCTGACAGGGCTAGACAAGGTAGATGCAGAAAGGATGTTCCCGACGGTTGGTATTCCAGAACCAGGGATCACAGTCTGAGGATACGGGATAGATCATTTAGGACTGGGAAGAGGAGACATTTCTGGACCCATAGAGTGGTCGAACTGTGGAATTCGCTACCACAGAAAGCAGTTGAGGCCAAAACATTGTATGTTTTCAAGAATGTATGCCCTCCCACGCGCTCTGCCCTCCCGCGCGCTCTGCCCTCCCGCGCGCTCTGCCCTCCCGCGCGCTCTGCCCTCCCGCGCGCTCTGCCCTCCCCGCGCTCTGCCCTCCCCCGCGCTCTGCCCTCCCCGCGCTCTGCCCTCCCCCGCGCTCTGCCCTCCCCCGCGCTCTGCCCTCCCCCGCGCTCTGCCCTCCCCCGCGCTCTGCCCTCCCCCGCGCTCTGCCCTCCCCCGCGCTCTGCCCTCCCCCGCGCTCTGCCCTCCCCCGCGCTCTGCCCTCCCCCGCGCTCTGCCCTCCCCCGCGCTCTGCCCTCCCCCGCGCTCTGCCCTCCCCCGCGCTCTGCCCTCCCCCGCCGCTCTGCCCTCCCCCGCCGCTCTGCCCTCCCCGCCGCTCTGCCCTCCCCCGCCGCTCTGCCCTCCCCCGCCGCTCTGCCCTCCCCCGCCGCTCTGCCCTCCCCCCTCCGCTCTGCCCTCCCCCCGCCGCTCTGCCCTCCCCCCGCCGCTCTGCCCTCCCCCCCGCCGCTCTGCCCTCCCCCCCGCCGCTCTGCCCTCCCCCCCGCCGCTCTGCCCTCCCCCCCGCCGCTCTGCCCTCCCCCCCGCCGCTCTGCCCTCCCCCCCGCCGCTCTGCCCTCCCCCCCGCCGCTCTGCCCTCCCCCCCGCCGCTCTGCCCTCCCCCCCGCCGCTCTGCCCTCCCCCCGCCGCTCTGCCCTCCCCCCCGCCGCTCTGCCCTCCCCCCCGCCGCTCTGCCCTCCCCCCCGCCGCTCTGCCCTCCCCCCCGCCGCTCTGCCCTCCCCCCCGCCGCTCTGCCCTCCCCCGCGCCCTCCCCCCCCGCGCCCTCCCCCCCCGCGCCCTCCCCCCCCGCGCCCTCCCCCCCCGCGCCCTCCCCCCCCGCGCCCTCCCCCCCCGCGCCCCCCCCCCCCCGCGCCCTCCCCCCCCGCGCCCTCCCCCCCCGCGCCCTCCCCCGCCGCGCCCTCCCCCGCCGCGCCCTCCCCCGCCGCGCCCTCCCCGCCGCGCCCTCCCCGCCGCGCCCTCCCCCGCCGCGCCCTCCCCCGCCGCGCCCTCCCCCGCCCTCTCTGCCCTCCCCCGCCCTCTCTGCCCTCCCCCGCCCTCTCTGCCCTCCCCCGCCCTCTCTGCCCTCCCCCGCCCTCTCTGCCCTCCCCCGCCCTCTCTGCCCTCCCCCGCCCTCTCTGCCCTCCCCCGCCCTCTCTGCCCTCCCCCGCCCTCTCTGCCCTCCCCCGCCCTCTCTGCCCTCCCCCGCCCTCTCTGCCCTCCCCCGCCCTCTCTGCCCTCCCCCGCCCTCTCTGCCCTCCCCGCCCTCTCTGCCCTCCCCGCCCTCTCTGCCCTCCCCGCCCTCTCTGCCCTCCCCGCCCTCTCTGCCCTCCCCGCCCTCTCTGCCCTCCCCCGCCCTCTCTGCCCTCCCCCGCCCTCTCTGCCCTCCCCCGCCCTCTCTGCCCTCCCCCGCCCTCTCTGCCCTCCCCCGCCCTCTCTGCCCTCCCCCGCCCTCTCTGCCCTCCCCCGCCCTCTCTGCCCTCCCCCGCCCTCTCTGCCCTCCCCCGCCCTCTCTGCCCTCCCCCGCCCTCTCTGCCCTCCCCCGCCCTCTCTGCCCTCCCCCGCCCTCTCTGCCCTCCCCCGCCCTCTCTGCCCTCCCCCGCCCTCTCTGCCCTCCCCCGCCCTCTCTGCCCTCCCCCGCCCTCTCTGCCCTCCCCCGCCCTCTCTGCCCTCCCCCGCCCTCTCTGCCCTCCCCCGCCCTCTCTGCCCTCCCCCGCCCTCTCTGCCCTCCCCCGCCCTCTCTGCCCTCCCCCGCCCTCTCTGCCCTCCCCCGCCCTCTCTGCCCTCCCCCGCCCTCTCTGCCCTCCCCCGCCCTCTCTGCCCTCCCCCGCCCTCTCTGCCCTCCCCCGCCCTCTCTGCCCTCCCCCGCCCTCTCTGCCCTCCCCCGCCCTCTCTGCCCTCCCCCGCCCTCTCTGCCCTCCCCCGCCCTCTCTGCCCTCCCCCGCCCTCTCTGCCCTCCCCCGCCCTCTCTGCCCTCCCCCGCCCTCTCTGCCCTCCCCCGCCCTCTCTGCCCTCCCCCGCCCTCTCTGCCCTCCCCCGCCCTCTCTGCCCTCCCCCGCCCTCTCTGCCCTCCCCCGCCCTCTCTGCCCTCCCCGCCCTCTCTGCCCTCCCCGCCCTCTCTGCCCTCCCCGCCCTCTCTGCCCCCCCCGCCCTCTCTGCCCTCCCCCGCCCTCTCTGCCCTCCCCCGCCCTCTCTGCCCTCCCCCGCCCTCTCTGCCCTCCCCCGCCCTCTCTGCCCTCCCCCGCCCTCTCTGCCCTCCCCCGCCCTCTCTGCCCTCCCCCGCCCTCTCTGCCCTCCCCGCCCTCTCTGCCCTCCCCGCCCTCTCTGCCCTCCCCCGCCCTCTCTGCCCTCCCCCGCCCTCTCTGCCCTCCCCCGCCCTCTCTGCCCTCCCCCGCCCTCTCTGCCCTCCCCCGCCCTCTCTGCCCTCCCCCGCCCTCTCTGCCCTCCCCCGCCCTCTCTGCCCTCCCCCGCCCTCTCTGCCCTCCCCCGCCCTCTCTGCCCTCCCCCGCCCTCTCTGCCCTCCCCCGCCCTCTCTGCCCTCCCCCGCCCTCTCTGCCCTCCCCCGCCCTCTCTGCCCTCCCCCGCCCTCTCTGCCCTCCCCCGCCCTCTCTGCCCTCCCCCGCCCTCTCTGCCCTCCCCCGCCCTCTCTGCCCTCCCCCGCCCTCTCTGCCCTCCCCCGCCCTCTCTGCCCTCCCCCGCCCTCTCTGCCCTCCCCCGCCCTCTCTGCCCTCCCCCGCCCTCTCTGCCCTCCCCCGCCCTCTCTGCCCTCCCCCGCCCTCTCTGCCCTCCCCCGCCCTCTCTGCCCTCCCCCGCCCTCTCTGCCCTCCCCCGCCCTCTCTGCCCTCCCCCGCCCTCTCTGCCCTCCCCCGCCCTCTCTGCCCTCCCCCGCCCTCTCGCTCTCTGCGCGCCCCGCCTCGCGCGCCCTCTTTCTACCACCCAGTTCCATTAAGGTGCTTTTTAGTATACCTTCAGGTGAGATAATTTAAACATTATGCTGGGTCATATGTTCTCATACCAAATGAATGAGGTCTTATGGCACAATTGGAAATTCCCTGTTCCTGGGCCAAAAGCTCAGTGTTTAGTTCCATGTCAGGACTTCATGGCCATGGAGGTGTCTGTATAGGGGCTGCACGGTAGCATTGTGGATAGCACAATTGCTTCACAGCTCCAGGGTCCCAGGTTCGAGTCCGGTTTGGGTCACTGTCTGTGCGGAGTCTGCACATCCTCCCCGTGTGTGCGTGGGTTTCCTCCGGGTGCCCCGGTTTCCTCCCACAGTCCAAAGATGTGCAGGTTAGGTGGATTGGCCAAGCTAAATTGCCCTTAGTGTCCAAAATTGCTCTTAGTGTTGGGTGGGGTTACTGGGTTATGGGGATAGGGTGGAGGTATTGGCCTTGGGTAGGGTGCTCTTTCCAAGAGCCGGTGCAGACTCGATGGGCCGAATGGCCTCCTTCTGCACTGTAAATTCTATGATAACATAGTGAAACAAATTGATTCTTTCCTTATAACTTAAAAAATCCATTCAAGTGGTGTGGGATTTGCTGGCAAGGCCAGTGTTAATTGCCCATCCTAGGGTGGCACAGTAGCACAGTGGTTGGCACTGTCGTTTCACAGCGCCAGGGACCCGGGTTCGATTCTCGGCTTGGGTCACTGTCTGTGTGGCGTCTGTCCATTCTCCCCATGCCTGCATGGATTTCCTTTCCGGTTTCCTCCCACAAGTCCCGAAAGATGTGCTCTTGGGTAATTTGGATATTCTGAATTCTCCCTCCGTGTACCCGAACAGGTGCCGGAGTGTGGCAACAAGGGGATTTTCACAGTAACTTAATTGCAGTGTTTATGTTAGCCAAGTTGTGACAATAAAGATTATTATTAATTGCCGTTGAAAAGGTGGTGGTGAATTGCCTTCTTGAACCACTCCTTCCAAAACACCTGAAGGCCAGCCATAAAGAGCAGAAGAGTTTCCTGGTCAGCCATACTGCAAAAGGCAATGGAAAACCACTGCAATACGTCGCCTAATCCAATGGAAGTACCTGGTCGCCAGTGCCCTCTGTGTCTTGGTACCTGAAGGAGACGGATATTCACCAACAATGGGTTAACGTGGGTGTTTAATATATTAAAAAATGTACAATTACCAAATGAAGTTAAAATGTAACAGAAGGCTGAAAACTGTAGAAATGGTTTTCATAATAGAGCCCTCCAGTTTACCAGAAGCAGGATAAAACATTTCCTGGCAGAGGAAAAGGGCAAAATATGCAGTTGTGGAAGTGCTTAATTTAAAATGGAATTCACTCTTTGGAACAGCTGATGGGCACCTTAAATTGAGCAGAAATGTCACTGAGCAAACAAGAAAGAAGTAAATGTTTCCATAAATTTTCTTGCTCAGTTTATTTTGGTCTTCATTTTTAAATTACTTCCGTACTGGTAAATGTTTGCTAACCTTTTCAAGGTACCTTTTTTTGCTCCCTTGCCTCCCCTGTTGACCTGCATATCCTCAAGTGATACAAATCTTTCTTGAATGACGAGTATTTTAACTTGATCATTGTCCATGAGAAAGTTATTTGTCTAGAGGGCATCACAACAAAGCTCGATACCGTTCATAAAATAAGAATGGTCTTCATAAGTTGCTGTTCAGTGGCGAAGTGACTTCCATTACTGAACCTCAAAGAAATTTGTGCTGAGAGATCTGGCTGTCTTCCTGTTGCGAACTTTACCACTCTCAATCTGCTGTTGATTGTAGTGCTGTTTAATGAGGCTTGTCAGTTTTGAGCTACAGTTATGACAGCAAGATGTTTTGGGAACCAAGCATATTAAAGAATCTTCAGGCAGTAAACCAGGGGATGGAAAAGACCACTAATTAGTCTATTTAAAATGTGTGAAATAATTAGGAAGCTGAAATATGAACATTTGCAAAAATTAAGAACTTTGATTTAAAAAATTTACTAATTAATTATAGTAAAGAAATGTACCCACGTGCACATGTTTTTTTTGGCAGTAGATCAATTATTCAGCAGTCATCATTACTCAAGACCGCCATTAAAACCTCACTCAATGCTCTGATTAGGCTTAACTTTTTAGCACTATTAAAGCGGAAAGGGGAAGTTCTCACCAGATAATTGATTTCATTGATTGATGGCTCTAGGCATCGAGGCAGTTGGAGGGGGCGGATGGGGTGGTCCATGGTGCAGTCTGTGGCCAAGCAGTGAATGACGGATGGTAATTTCAGGATTTCTGTGTTAATGGGCCCTTGTGTTTACTGTTATGGTCAGATTTTGGGGATGATCAGTGAGCACTGACGGTTTGTCATCAAAAACCCAACTAATTCCAAGCCATTGAAGTGGCAGATGAAAGAATACTTTTGGAGGCAAATTGTAAATGTTTTTGTTTCAATTACAAGACCCAGCCATGAGAATCGTTGATGCAGGCAGAAACAAAATATTTCATGACACACAACAGGATTCTGAATCTAACTTGCTTTGACTGATCAACAGGGATGCTCTGAATATTGGCATTAAGAATACATGACTGCTTTGGATATCTGCTCTGGTTCAGTGGCACTAGTTTTTCCTCACAATAAATTTGTGTTTTTTTCTTCTATGGAAGTTGTCTTGCACTGACATTTTAATTCATTTATTTTTAAAATATATTTTTATTTATATATTGATATATGTATTTATATATACATTAATGGAAACTGTGCAAAGAACAGGACTGAACCCTCTTGTGACCTCAGCTAGATTTCAGTATTTTATTCAGTCTCTCCAAAAATGAAATAAACACTAGTTATTGTGAGATGAGGTACACTTTGGTTTGAATTGCTTTGTTCCTTGGTAATGTGAAATGCACAGAGCAGCCGTTATGATCAGAGCTTTAGTTCCATTGGAGCAGCCTATTTTGGCACCATGACATAAAGTGAAGAAACTGCGACACAACAATCACATCGGTGAAGTAGTTTAGCTAACTGGTTTATACCTTTGCATCCTGCCCTACAACCCCAGAGCCTCACTCTCTGCAGGCTTCCATCTTTTTTGACCTTACAGCAGCAAATTCACTGAACTGCTGTGTCTGTTGTGATTTTAAAAAAAAAGCCTGCCCTTCTCACAAATCAACTGAGATCGAAGGATTTTCCAGCAATGGTGAGAAGGATCTTCTGAATAATCTGACAGGCCACTCATTGTTTTGTCTCTGGACAAGTAGCTTCTCATTAGTCTATTAACCACCTTTATGCTAGATTTTTTAGAGGACAAACATATTTAAAATAAAAACAAAATTCCTGAAAAACTCAGCAGTTACGGCAGAATCTGTGGAGAGATTTTGTTCCTGCCTGCAGGAATGCAGTTCTGTTTTAGTGCTTGCCTCCAAAGGTGAAGTGACCATCACTATTTTTCACTCACTTTAACCCACATATTCCCACAAAAGTCAAGCTAATATATTCAATCATGACCAATTTGACTCAGTCCCATTGTGTCTATGTACGTTCTCTCAGCATAACTAGTCTTAATATGCTGCTGAATATTAATCAGTTACATTTTCATTTCCGTTCCTATTACATCACTGTTGAAGATTGCAAGGTTGCGTCGATTTAAGCTACGCTTTCCATGTATATTTTTCCATTCACACGTAGTGAGCCATTTCTTGGGCAACAATGAGTTAATTATATCAAATCTGAAATCGCAGTATTTTGCCACCTTAACGTGATCAAATAAACAATTTTTAAAAAGGACTTCCTGCAATTCACTATGTATTTGGCCTTAAAATAGAGAATTGAGAAATAAAATAGTGAATAACTCACAGTGACACCACCATGTGCAGTTTAGCTAATTGATTAAGCAAGAGCTTGTTCTGCTGGTGCTTGTGAATTACTAATCATTCAAGTTCACAAATTATACTCTCTTCGTGCAGACAGGGATCATTTGTTTTGGTTCCCACTAAATTAAAATGAGAACTGTGCATGTCAGAATTTGGGAAGAATTTATTTGCAAGTTTCTGGTTGTTTTAAATCTGTGTTATCATAGAATTTGATATATTGATAATTAATGTCTTGAAAATAATAATCGCTTCCTGTCACAAGTAGGCTTCAATGAAGTTACTGTGAAAAACCCCTAGTATCCACATTCCGGCGCCTGTCCGGGTAGGCCGGTACGGGAATTGAACCCGCGTTGCTGGCTGTGTTCTGCATTACAAGCCAGTTCTTTAGCCCACTGTACTAAGTCAACGGTGTTCAAAGTTTAAAAATTGGTTTAATAGGAAATGAGCTTGAAAATAGTGAGTTGTTCAAGAACCAGTATTCAGCCTGATGTAACAACAATATTCAAAAATGTTGTCAGAATGACTGTTCAAAGTTCAGGTGATGCAAATGATGCTTTACATGCTTTTGTGCTGAACTATTCAAGGCTGTAATGGTTTCTAGTTTCCACAATGAGCTTCACGATACATGCATTATACACCCAAGTGGTGATTTTCATGTAATCTTCGTATCACATCATAAATTGAGGCTACATGGCTTTAAATTATTCTTTTATGATGATATTATTTCCATCCCAGGTCAGTCATCTTTCCCCTAAAGGCTGACACCAATGAGGAGATCTAACATTGTATCCAATCTGTGAGCACTTCCTTCGAATGCCGAAGGACGAGAGATTTTGATGACCATGACATGCATGCTGACGCCAAGATCCTTGTGTACAAGGCTTGCGTCCTCCCAACTATTCCATGTGGATCAGAAACTTGGACTATGTACAGACACCTCTTCAAGATACTGTCTGAGATGGATTCTTGCATCAACTGGGAGGACAGGCGTACTAACATCAGTGTCCTTGAAGGAGCCAAGAGCACCTAGCATCGAGGCCATGATCATCCAAAACCAACTCCACTGGGCTGGCCATGTGCTAAGGATGTCAAGAGTTACGATTGCCAAAACAAATCGTCTTCGCTCAGCTCAAGGAAGGCTCCCAAACAAGAGGGGGGCAAAGGAAGCACTTCAAAGATACCCTGAAGGCTTACCTCAAGAAATGCAACATAAACGCCAATGCCTGGGGACACCCTTGCTAAGAAGAGACCTACTTCAAAAAACATAATTCTTTGAGGACACCTGACGGCAAGAGGAGGCCTGGAAAAGGAGCCTCCGAAAGGAATGCCAGCGATCTAGAGTCACAGGACTGATCCTACCTCTCGGAAACACAGCCAAGTGTGCGGTTGGAGATGAGTCTCTAGGGTTGAGCCCGTCAGCCATGCAAGAACCCATGAGCAATAACAGAGTTTCTTAGGTGGAAAATTGTACTCTTTCGTGTGATGAAGGTTATTTTTGTACAGTAATTATTTCTGGATGTATGCAGGAATATTCTGAGACCTGTTTGAGGGCAACGAAATGTCGAATCCGTTCATGGAAGTGTGAGGTTAATCATTTATTTACGTTTCTGTGCTGAGAGAAAGATATGAGATTGATCAATTATTTGTAAGCAGAATATCAGTGGGTATTGGGGAGGTATGCCAAGATTGGAAATGGTATTGGGGAGGTACGATAAGATTGGAAATTGGCTAATGTGGTGTCCTATTCAAACGGTAATGAGATCGATTAATGCAAATAAAGGCTCATTCGTCTACTTCTGTTCTAGATAAAGTCACGAAATTAATTGACAACAAGGACACCTATATAAGACTGCTGTTTATCGACTACAGCTCCGCCTTCATCACCATTATCCCGACAAGACTAATAACCAAACTCTGCAATCTTGGACTTGACCGCTCCCTGTGCAGCTGGATCCTTGACTTCCTCACCAACAGACCGCCATCTGTCAGGATAGGCAACAGCACCTCCTCTACTATAGTCCTCAACACCGGGCCCTGCAATGATGTGTGCTCAGTCCTCTACTGTACTCCCTATACACACATGGCTGTGTAGCAAGATTTAACTCCAACTCAATATACAAGTTTGCGAATGATACGACTGTGGTGGGCAGTATCTCAAACAGCGCCGAATCAGACTACAGGAGGGAGATAAATCACTTGGTTGCATGGTAAACAACCTCTATCTAAATGTCGGAAAGACCAAGGAACTGATCATCGACTTCAGGAAGCGTAGCACGACACACACTCCCGTCTGCATTAATGGCTCCGAAGTGGAGATGGTCGATAGCTTTAGGTTCCTGGGGGTCACCATCATCAACAGTCTGTCCTGGTCCACTCACATTGGTGCAACAGTCAAGAAAGCCCAACAACGTCTCTACTTCCTTCGGAAGCTAAAGAAATTTGGCATGTCTGCATCGACTCTCTCAAACTTCTACAGATGTACGATAGAGCATCCTATCCAGCTGCATCACAGCCTGGTATGGCAACTGCTTGGTCCAAGATCGCAAGAAATTGCAGAGTGTGGTGAACTCAGCCCAACGTATCATACAAGCTTGCCACCCCCACATTGATTTTGTATACACTCACCGCTGCCTCAGGAAGGCAGACAGCATTAACAGAGACCCCTCCCACCCAGTCATTGCCTTCTTCCAGACCCTTCCTTCAGGCAGAGGGTGCAGAAGTGTGAAGGCCCGCACATCCAGACATCGGAACAGCTTCTTTCTCACAGCTAGAAGACTTCTCAACAACTCCCCCTCAGACTGATCAGTTCCCTGTAAGAACACTATTCACGGCGCCCTATGCTGCTCTTGCTCATGTATTTGCTTTGTTTGGCCCTTGTTCAGCACTGTAATCAACCACTTTGTCGATGGACTTTGTCGATTATTCTTTTGGTCGACCATGTATGTACTGTGTACGTTGTCTCGGCCGCAGAAAAATACTTTTCACTGTACTTCGGAACATGTGACAAATCAAATAAAATTGTACAAATACATTCAGCAATAATGTAGTTCACCACAGTCTATTTGCTGGAGTTAGTTTCCACCAGCAGACTGATGGCAGATGAGTTCAAGAAATTACATTTGAGTAGCTTTTCAGCCACTTGTAAGGAACACTAGAATTATAGAACAAACTGGGTGGATGGATAGCAAGCAATGTACTCTGTGCACACACTATCTAAACCTGTAGCGTAAAAATAAAATTTTGTATTAAAGTGTACTCATTGGGGGCGTGGGAAGTTGAGTGGTGGGGCTATCTGGAGGGGGGCATGTGGGGTGCATCTGTGCCAAAAGGGCAGTGGTAACTGTAGAGCGAGGAGCCCAGTCGGAAGCTGCCAGCACAGGAGATATTTTGACCAAGGAGAGAAAAAATGGATGATTGAAGACTATATTAAGTTTGCAACACCGCAATATGCTGTTTAGTTCAACCAGTCTGTTATTTTTTTATTGTCCACAGTGTTGTCCTAATCCCTTGTGTTTGTCTTGTTCTTGTGTTTCATTCAATATATACCATTCTGCTTGCTTATTTTTTTTCAGTATGGTTATTGAAATTTTACATTTTATAACCAAAGCTACAAAATAATACAATGCCAGAAGCAAGAAAGGGGGAAAAATAATCCGAAATGGCTTAACCTACATGAGTACAGAATGGAACGGGAGCACTATATCATAACTGGCTTAATACAATCATTAAACAGAACAAGATACTCCTATAGTCCCGCCAGAGACTGATGGGGAAACAAGATTGGATCATGCAAATGTGACAAGTTGGTGCACCCTCCCATGCTGCACAAATTCACAATCATCACAGGAAGTCAGGATAAACTTCCTGCACCATGATCGGGCATGCATCCCCCTCAGCTAGCAACGTCAGTGGCACCAATGACCCATCACAGTCTTCTCTTTCTAGATACAGCATGGTGGCACAATGGTTGGCACTGTTGCCGCACAGCGCCAGGGACCAAGGTTCAAATCCAGCCTTGGTCGACTGAATGCAGTTTGCGTTTCCTCCGGGTACTCCTGTTTCCTCCCACAGTCCAATAATGTGCAGGTTAGGTGGATTGGCCATGAAAGAAAGTTGCTCCTTCATGTCCAGGGATGTGCAGGTAAGGTGGGATTAGAGGGATAGGGTGGGACAGTGGGCCTGGATAGGGTGCTCTTTCACACGGTCGGTGCAGACTCGAGGGGCTGAATGGCCTCCTTTTGCACTATAGAGGTTCTATGTTACCAGACCTATCAACACCCAAGAGCAGATTAGTCATATCCACCTTTGCAAAAAGAAAAGAAAGTACACAAAAGCCGCAGATCTAAGGGGGGTTACATACATAACAACACAATGCAACAAAACCCCAAATGCAGGCCCAAGGCAGAACCAAAATCAATCTATAGAAGAAGAGAGTACTGGAAACAACAATGTGTTCAGACTATGAGCAAGCTTTCAGGGCCTCTCACGGTAGAAAAGAGCGAAAGAAATACCTACCAGAGCTATCTCAACAGATGACCACACGTATCAGTGAAGAGAACAGGCCACTCAAATCAACAAGACGGCGAAATCTGCACCCATGTCGAGACAGTACCTTTCCAACCCCATCCAGGGCAACTCACCACAAGAGGATGATTATTCCAGCCCCAGTCAATGGGAGGCCGGGGGTGTGTGTGTTGTGGAGAGAGGAATCGACAAGACGAACAATAATTATGTGCGCTGGGATGGAGGGCCACCTCCTCGGCATAACCACAGAAACCCCCTGCAACCCAACGGGCCGGTTCAGGATAAATAAAACAACATAATGCTCACCCGAATGAAGAAGAAAAATTAGAAGAAACCCCCCAGAAAAGGGACACTGAGCTTAGTTCAAAGTGACCACCATCACAGGATATCCAGAGCAACCTCGCTGCTCAACAACCCAACCACCACAATAGCCCAAGAGAGGAACACAAAGAGAGACCCAAACAAAAGGAAAGAAAACCGTGGCCTCGAGTGAGAGATGGAAAGAACCCAGGCCTCCCAGGATGCAAACTCTGTCCAGGCCAAAGAAGGATCAAGACACTGATTCTTAATGCAAAGGACATAAAACAAAATATCTAAATCCAAATGAAAGACCTGGAATAGATTAGCTCGAACTGGAAGGGTAATCTCCAACTCCGTGAAGACTGAACTAACCCTCAGAACTATCCACCCACCCTTCAGATCGCCCTGGACTCGCTCTCTTCTTAACGAGACGGGGAGTGACGATAAACACTCCCCACCCCCAACCACAAGGATCTTAAGACAACCAGAAGGAGTAAAACCGTTCACAAATCAGACTACCCATAATTGACTCAAAATGATCTTACGAACGCAGGATAGCAGGATCAGGATAATTGATGGTGTGGTGATATGTATGTGCCCAGTAATGTACGTAGTTATCCATTCATGTATATTGTTACTGATACGACCTCCAAGCAGCAGGTGGCGATAGAGATCCACCATGTGACTTGAGATATCCAGCAGTTGTTAGTAAGTCATACTAGAGAATAGTCGCACTAGATGTAGCTCCAGGAGAATTCACTGAATTCATTTATTCGTTACCGTTTGTATCATAGTTTGTTAATTATCTTTCCATGTGTTTGTTAATAACAATCAGATGTTTTGTGAGCATCCGTACTCCTGCCACAACACAGAACGTAACAGATGGTACAGGCCATCATGTCCTCATTTCACACTCCCTCACAGGGGTAAAGAAGACGGCAATTAAAAGTCAACAATATGATCAGCAGGGAGTAACGTTCAGGATTATAGAAGAACCGCAAGGTGAACTGCAGTATAAAGTTATCTTCCATGTCACATGAGAAGGCTAAGAATAAAGCAGGATCAACGAGCACTCTTTACTATCTCTCAAGGATTCCGATGATCGAAGCATGAGACACCACCATTTCTGCCATACCGTCTCTCCGACGCCCAGATCGCCCACAGCCTCGGCCCTGGTGGGGGGAATGAGTCTACTTGCTTGGTCACCTCCAGACCCTCATTTCGAGAATCGCAAATAGAACCAGTGATCGGTGGGCCATACTGACCCCTGCTTTTGAAGACAGGAAGTGTTGTGCACCATTGAATCTGATGCACCCAGCCTCCAAATCAAAATTACCAAAGCACGGCAGCCAAATCTCGAAATCAGTCGGGAACTCCTATTCCATCTAGGGGTTGAGGTCCACTTCCTGAGCCCAAGAAAAAGCAAGTATCAAATGCTGGAGGTCGCGAAAATGCAACCACTCCTGCGTTCACATCATGTGACCACCCTCCTGCTTACTTATTGTTCCCATCAGTTTTATTTTTCTGCACCTTTACAGAGCAACCTTTCTGTTATTGTCCAGTTCTGAGTTTACACACTTTCAGAAACATTTATTGTACTAGAAAACCGTTGATACCAGGGTTATGCTGAATGGGCCTGAGAAGTTTGTCTTGCCAAAAAGAATTGTCAATCTGTTTTGAAGTGCAGGACTTCTTTTGTTGTCATCCAATTTAGCAAAAATGGCTCCCAGAATAATTCTGGTCCTCTGTGATAATTTCCAACAACTAGAGCATTGTGGTTCAGAATACTTACGATTCTAACCGACATGATTCTGTGTTATTACTTGAATCTTGGAGACCCCAGCACAATGCACTGCCAGTCTGTCATCACTCATCAATGACAGATTTTGGATTTCTTGGGATTCTGTTGCAAGGTGGACATTTGTTAAATTTGCCGAACCTTAATAAGTAACTTGATGCTGATAAAGCCAAGATTAAATTTCTACTTGCATTGCTTCATAAGCTTTCCTTTCCTCTATCCGTATCCCCCAGCGTTCCAAAAAAGGGAAATATCTGTGGACAAAGGACAATTGAATTGCTCGCCATTATCGTTCGGGCACTTCTTCTGTAGGTTCTCTCTCAAGAAATTGATTTTTTTTTATTGGGCCTGTCGCTGCTTTTCAATGTCTTTCCATCTCTTTGTTTTGCTTATGCTTAAATCTGATCTTTTAAAGCAAGTTTTTATGTTGCTGCTCTCCCATCGCTCCATCATTTTTGTCCTCACTGTCAACAGGGGTGGTACCAGGGGATTGGAGTGTGGCAAATGTCGTGCCCCTGTTCAAAAAAGGGACTAGGGATAACCCTGGGAATTACAGGCCAGTTAGTCTTTCTTCGGTGGTAGGCAAAGTAATGGAAAGGGTACTGAAGGATAGGATTTCTGAGCATCTGGAAAGACACTGCTTGATTAGGGATAGTCAGCACGGATTTGTGAGGGATAGGTCTTGCCTTACAAGCCTTATTGAATTCTTTGAGGAGGTGACCAAGCATGTGGATGAAGGTAAAGCAGTGGATGTAGTGTACATGGATTTTAGTAAGGCATTTGATAAGGTTCCCCATGGTAGGCTTCGGCAGAAAGTAAGGAGGCATGGGATAGTGGGAAATTTGGCCAGTTGGATAACGAACTGGCTAACCGATAGAAGTCAGAGAGTGGTGGTGGATGGCAAATATTCAGCCTGGATCCCAGTTACCAGTGGCGTACCGCAGGGATCAGTTCTGGGTCCTCTGCTGTTTGTGATTTTCATTAATGACTTGGTTGAGGGAGTTGAAGGGTGGGTCAGTAAATTTGCAGACGATACGAAGATTGGTGGAGTTGTGGATAGTAAGGAGGGCTGTTGTCGGCTGCAAAGAGACATAGATAGGCTGCAGAGCTGGGCTGAGAAGTGGCAGATGGAGTTTAACCCTGAAAAGTGTGAGGTTGTCCATTTTGGAAGGACAAATATGAATGCGGAATACAGGGTTAACGGTAGAGCTCTTGGCAATGTGGAGGAGCAGAGAGATCTTTGGGTCTATGTTCATACATCTTTGAAAGTTGCCACTCAAGTGGATAGAGCTGTGAAGAAGGCCGATGGTGTGCTCGCGTTCATTAACAGAGGGATTGAATTTAAGAGCCGTGAGAATGGTAGAACCCTCGAGTATTGAAAGTCAAAGAGATCTAGGAGTACAGGCCCACAGGTCATTGAAAGGGGCAACACAGGTGGAGAAGGTAGTCAAGAAGGCATACGGCATGCTTGCCTTCATTGGCCGGGGCATTGAGTATAAGAATTGGCAAGTCATGTTGCAGCTGTGTAGAACCTTAGTTAGGCCACACTTGGAGTATAGTGTTCAATTCTGGTCGCCACACTACCAGAAGGATGTGGAGGCTTTAGAGAGGGTGCAGAAGAGATTTACCAGAATGTTGCCTGGTATGGAGGGCATTAGCTATGAGGATCGGTTGAATAAACTCGGTTTGTTCTCACTGGAACGAAGGAGGTTGAGGGGAGACCTGATAGAGGTATACAAAATTATGAGGGGCATAGACAGAGTGGATAGTCAGAGGCTTTTCCCCAGGGTAGAGGGGTCAATTACTAGGGGGCATAGGTTTAAGGTGAGAGGGGCAAGGTTTAGAGTAGATGTACGAGGCAAGTTTTTTACGCAGAGGGTAGTGGGTGCCTGGAACTCGCTACCGGAGGAGGTAGTGGAAGCAGGGACGATAGGGACATTTAAGGGGCATCTTGACAAATATATGAATAGGATGGGAATAGAAGGATACGGACCCAGGAAGTGTAGAAGATTGTAGTTTAGTCGGGCAGCATGGTCGGCACGGGCTTGGAGGGCCGAAGGGCCTGTTCCTGTGCTATACATTTCTTTGTTCTTTGTTCTTTGAGGTGATGATGCAGCTGTACAAAACTTTGGTAAGGCCACATTTGGAGTACTGTGTACAGTTCTGGTAGCCTCATTTTAGGAAGGATGTGGAAGCTTTGGAGAAGGTGCAAAGGAGATTTACCAGGATGTTGCCTGGAATGGAGAGTAGGTCTTACGAGGAAAGGTTGAGGGTGCTAGGCCTTTACTCATTAGAACGGAGAAGGATGAGGGGCGACTTGATAGAGGTTTATAAGATGATCAGGGGAATAGATAGAATAGACAGTCAGAGACCTTTTCCCCGGGTGGAACAAACGATTACAAGGGGACATAAATTGAAGGTGAATGGTGGAAGATATAGGGGGGCTGTCAGAGGTAGGTTCTTTACCCAGAGAGTAGTGGGGGCATGGAATGCACTGCCTGTGGAAGTGGTTGAGTCGGAAACATTAGGGACCTTCAAGCAGCTATTGGATAGGTACATGGATTACGGTAAAATGATATAGTGTAGATTTATTTGTTCTTAAGGGCAGCACGATAGCATTGTGTATAGCACAATTGCTTCATAGCTCCAGGGTCCCAGGTTCGATTCCGGCTTGGGTCACTGTCTGTGCGGAGTCTGCACATCCTCCCCGTGTCTGCGTGGGTTTCCTCCGGGTGCTCCGGTTTCCTCCCACAGTCCAAAGATGTGCAGGTTAGGTGGATTGGCCATGATAAATTGCCCTTAGTGTCCAAAATTGCCCTTGGTGTTGGGTGGAGGTGTTGAGTTTGGGTAGGGTGCTCTTTACAACAGCCGGTGCAGACTCGAGGGGCCAAATGGTCTCCTTCTGCAGTGTAAATTCAATGATAGCTATGATTAATCTAGGACAAAGGTTCGGCACAACATCGTGGGCCGAAGGGCCTGTTCTATGCTGTATTTTCTATGTTCTATGGGTTAACAAATCTGCTGTCAGGCTCTCCTTCGCGGTTCTTGTGTTGGTAGCCAGGTTTTTATTGGAGGGAATTGGTTCCCTATATTACTTGTGAAATGCAGCACTGCCAGAGAGCAGGTATGCAACCTGATTTTGTAATGATGGCAAGGCAACAACTCTCAGCCTCTTGAGATGAGTGGATTTTTAGTTTGTGTTAAAGTGCCTTGAGGTGATCTTGTCTGAGGATTGTTAAGATCCCAGCTGATACTAATGGACAAGTCCGATCCCAGGCTGGAACCCAGCTTGAGAGTCCCTAACTTTTTTTTTTGTTTATTGGGTAAATGGAAGGTAGCTACTGAATAGTCATTGGACTGCTGATGAACTTTTAACAAAAGAATAAACATTTATTAAATATGAAAAGATGAACTATAATACACTACTCCCTCTCCCCAGCTATGCCTTTACAGATACAAATTTGTAAGGATAACACAAGTTACAAAATTTACTTTGTACTCTAATGTTCTCAGTAAATACAAAACAACTTTTATGGATTTCTCATTAATCCCAGGTGGAGAGACGGTCACACCGTGAGCAAACTGGTCTTGCTAGAGCTCTGTCTTCCACACAAGCGTTTTCAATCTCTGCTTTCGACGAACACTCCTTGGAATCTTTATAATCTTTATTAGTGTCACAAGTGAGCTTATATTAACACTGCAATGAAGTTACTGTGAAAATCCCCTAGTCGCCACACTCCGGCGCCTGTTCAGGTACACTGAGGGAGAATTCAGAATGTCCAATTCACCTAACGGGCATGTCTTTTGGGACTTTTGGGAGGAAACTGGAGCACCCGGAGGAAACCCACGCAGACATGGGGAGAACGTGCAGACTCCGCACAGACAGTAACCCAAGCCGGGAATCAAACCCGTATCCCTGGCGCTGTGAAGCAACACTGCTAACCACCGTGCTACCATGCCATCTTCTCCCAAATGATGCTTTCTCTTGGATGTCTTCACCAAGGATCCTCCTCCATCGTTTAAACTGCTCGGTATTCCGTTGCCCTGGATTGTCATACCCATTCAAGGTTCCGCACAATCTCTCAGATATCCAGCTGCCAACAGAACTTCTCACGGGCCATATTAAGGTGTCACCAACTTTAGTTTGGGACTGGCCTTCTGTCCCTCTGCTCTCCTGCCTGTTTTAGCAGTTTTTGTGAGGGCTGCTTGCTCCTGGCTTATCATCTTTCAACTGAATTAACTACTACTACTTTTCTGTGTGGGCTTTTGGTTGCTGAGCAACCACTGCGTTTTATATACCTTTTGTTTATTTTAGAGGTCGTAAAAGCCTCATTACACTGCAGACATCTAAACAGACTCTCCGAAGTCTTGGCAATTAAAAAAGCCCTGAGTTCTTAAATTTTAACAAGCAAATAGAAATATAAATTACTTAAAGCGATCTCCATTTCCTAACAGTGTTTTTACAAAACTACAGAGGTATGCTGTTGTGTGTGTGTGTAGGTCTGTGTTGGAATAACTGTGTAACGGTGGCAGCAAGGAAATGGGAATCGTGATTGATTTGCCGCCTCCTCCCCTCAAGTCAAAAAGAGTTGATGCATATGTCATTTCAGTGGAAAACAGTAGCTTCATAAAGGTTGGTCTAGATGGGAGTAATTATGTGAAATTGCCAGAAACTGTTAACAGTTAAGCAGATGAGGATCGACATGTTTGCTTTTCCATTTGAGTTCTGACTATGACCTGAAACATTAAAATAAACTCAGCACCATTTTATCATAGATTATACAGTGCAGAAGGAGGCCATTCGGCCCATCGAGTCTGCACCGGCTCTCGGAAAGAGCACCGTGCCCAAGTCCACACCTCCACCCTATCCCCATAACCCAGTAACCTCACCCAACACTAAGGGCAATTTTGGACACTAAGGGCAATTTAGCTTGGCCAATCCACCTAACCTGCACATCTTTGGACTGTGGGAGGAAACCGGAGCACCCGGAGGAAACCCACTCACACAAGGGGAGGATGTGCAGACTCCGCACAGGCAGTCACCCAAGCCGGAATCGAACCTGGGACCCTGGAGCTGTGAAGCAATTGTGCTATCCACAATGCTACCGTGATCCATTTTCTTTGTTTAAAAATGATGTGCTCAGTTTTGTAACATGGCTGAATGTTTGTGTTATACTTGTGCAAAAATAAACTAAATAGTTTTAAAATTAGATAATGTAAAAGGAGTATAAAAGTGGGAAAGTCTTTTTGCTACAAGTGTAGAAGGTATTGATTTGACTGCACCTCCACAGTTTTGATCGCCTTATTTAAAGGGGAATATGCTCACATTGCCGACAGTTCAGAGAAGGTTCACCTGGTTGATTTTCTAGGATGAAAGTGTTGTCTCAAGTGGAAAGGATGAGCAAGTTGGGCCGATACTCATTGGAACTTAGAGAAATGGTGATCTTATTGACGCATATAAGATTCTGAGGAGGCTTGACTGGTAGATGTTGCGAGGATGTTTCCCCTTGGAGGGAAATCTAAGCATAGTTTCACAGCAAAGTGTCAACCATTTGAGACTGAGGTGAGAGGGAATGTGTTTCCTCCGAGGACCATGAGTCTGTGGAATACTCCACTCCTGAGAGCTGTGGAGGCTGTCTTATAATATTAATAATAATAATCTTTATTGTCACAAGTAGGCTTACATTAACACTGCAGTGAAGTTACTGTGAAAAGCCTCTAGTCACCACATTCCGACACCTGTTCGGATGCACAGAGGGAGAATTCAGAATGTCCAATTCACTTCACAAGCATGCCTTTCGGGACTACTGGGAGGAAACTGGACCACCTGGAGAAAACCCATGCAGACACGGGAAGAACGTGCAGACTCCGCACGGACAGTGACCCAAGCCCGGAATCGAACCTGGGACCCTGGAGCTATGAAGCAACAGTGCTAACCACTGTTCTACTGTGCCACCCATTATTGAATGTATTTAAGGCTGCAATAGAGATTTTAGGAAAATTGAAGTCAAGATCAGATGCGTCATGACTTTATTGAATAACAAAACAGACTAGCTATGATTCAATCTAACTGAGGATTTAACTAACCCTACTACACAACTCCACATCATCGCAAGAAACTGCAGAATGTGGTGAACTCAGCCCAATGCATTAATTCTGTCTACACCCGCTGCCTCAGGAAGGCAGACCGCATTTGTCAGTGACCCCTCACACCCAGGTTTTGCCCTCTTCACGACCCTTCCATCAGGCAGAAGATACGGAAGTCGGAAGATCCGCACATCCAGACATGGGAACAGCTTCTTCCCCACAGCTACTGGTCTCCTCAACGACTCTCCCTTGGACTGACCTGTTCCCTGTAAGAACACTTCACAACACCCTATACTGCTCTTGCTCGTGTATTTGCTTTGGTTGGCCCTTGTTCCAATAGTAATCAATCACTATTTGTCGATGTACTTTGTCGATTATTCTTTGTTTACTGTATATGTTGCCTTGGCCGCAGAAAAATGCTTTTCACTGTACTTCCGTACTTGTGACAATCATTCAATCAAACCAACGAACCGTCCATCACCCTGCTGCGGCTCCACTCACCTTCATTATAAATGAGATAAGCGGTGTGGAAAAATAACTCCCTTCCCATAACCACAAGGATTGCAGCACATAATGTAAGAAAGGAGTAAAACTGTGCACAGACCACACCCCTCATAATTGACTCAATATGGCTTTTGCTAGAATTGGATAACGGGTGACTCTCGTCCTCGTGCTCCCACCCCGTACACCCTTGCAGGGGAAAAGACAACAACAAATAATCAAGACATAATCACAAGGGAGTAACGTCCACGATTATTGAAGAATTGTAGGATAAAAACACCATCCCTTTTGCTCGAAGGCCAAAGTCATGAGCATTTAAGAATTTTATGAAGATTACCCTTTTAAAATGGACCACATCCGTAAAAGTGCAGCTAAAGAATTGCTGTACTTTTCGTCTGTGTACTATGGGTAGGATTAATAATATTGTTTATTGTTACAAGTAGGCTTCAATGAAGTTACTGTGAAAAGCCCCAAGTCGCCACATTCCAGTGCCTGTTCGGGGAGGCCGGTACGGGAATTGAACCCGCCCTGCTTGCCTTGTTCTGCATTACAAGCCAGCTCTTTAGCCCACTGTGCTAAACCAGCCCCTAGTTTTCATTCAGTGTTGGGACATAAAAGGTGGTCGAGGCAGCTCTATGCACCTCCTCAGATATCGTGATTCAACTGAGTGGCTTACCAGACCATTTTAAAGAGCTGTTAAGAATCACATACATTACTGTGGGACTGGAATAACCTAAGTGAGACTGAGTAAGACCAGGTTTCCTTCCCTAAAAGATATTACTGACATTATAAAAGAATCCAGCAGCTTATTGATCAGTTTTACACATTTTGTTTCGAGCTGAATTCAAATTCTCTTAACTTCCATGGTGGGATTTGAATTCATGTTCTCTGGATTATTAGTTCAACAACATAACTGCAACACTAATGTAGCCATACTCCAAACTCGTGTTCGTTTCACCAGTAATGACCGCATTCATCTTGATGAGTATAAAATTATTATTATTATTAACATGTACACCAGGAAAGTGGAAAGGAGCTTTATCAATGTTAGAACTCTAGTAAATCATGAGCATTTTCTGCTTTTGGGGGTGTGAACTCTGTGCCAATATCGGAT